>NW_024039565.1:37500-170000 GCF_016077235.1 Cyprinodon tularosa | reverse complement strand
GTGCGTGGTGTAGTTTACAGGCGGTAACGAGGGGAGATCAGCCTCTAACGACCACCTCCCCATTAGGAATCGTAAGGTCGGGAGAAAATCAAACATGTTTGAAATCCAGTCGGCTGTCATAAGGTCGCATCAGAGCGTCACAGTGTGAGAACATACATTGTGAGTGTGAACTTTTAAACCCTGCGGTTTCATTGTACAGTTTGAGCTGTAGCTGCGTGCATCGATTGGAAAAATCGTCCCTGCTTTATGCACAAAATATTGTCAAATTTTCCCCATAAAGACACTTCTATGGAAGAAGGAAACTGAACAGGGATGAAAACGCTGCTCCACTAGAGGACGGTGAGGATGAGCTGGAAAACAGCGATGAAAGCAACAAAGTTAAAGTAAATAAAGGCTCAGAGTCAGACAGAGAGCAACAGGAAGCAGGTAGAAATATGTCATAGTACCTCTTCAGAAGTGTGTGCATGGTTGTTTGAATGTGTGCAGGTGAGAGAAGGTTCTCTTTAGTGCCTGAATTAAACAAAAATAAAAATAACGAAATGTTTCTTAATGCTTTCCATTGCTGCAAATATCCTGTATTTATTTAGCATCTGTGCAGGAGACTTGGACAAAGACCTTTACTCTACATTTAGTCATTCACATATTTACACACACTGATGTTGGAAAGCTACACAGACTGGGCCCTCTGACCCCCATCAGGGGGCGATGCCGGTGCTTTGTTCAAGGATGGAATGACATCGAAAACTGGAGCCTGAACCTTCAGCCCTGCGGTTACAGCTCAGACTCCTGCATCAGCAGCCACTGTGATTTTAAACACTAATTTGAAACCTTCCAGGCTGCAGTTTTTCTCTGCATCACTGCTTGGTTGACTTTCACAAGGAATAAAGAGAATAAAATAAAACTGCAAAAACGACTGAATGAAATGAAGAAACAAAATTAATGAGTTATATACAAAGTTCTGGGTTTATTTCAGATCCATTGCTTCATTATTTTAAAATGCAAATGTTTCTCTGAACATTTCAATGAGCATCAAATGGATTTTAAAATGTTTTAAATAAGTTTTCAGTGAAAAAAATAAATATTTTATGGTACTTTCCAGCTTTCCGGCTCTGGGTTAGGCCATAGAAATTACTGCAATATAAGTGGAAGTCCCCTGTATACAGAGATGGCAAAAGTACTCACTTTCCGTACTTGAGTAAAAGTACAGATACTTGTGTTAAAAAATACTCTGGTAAAAGTGAAAGTACTGATTAAACTTCTTTACTCAAGTAAAAGTAACAAAGTACAGGCTTGTAAATTTACTTAAAGTATAAAAGTAAAAGTAGAAACCACTTTTTTCATGCCGTTGCCTACATTTTAAATGGATGTCTGCCAATAGGACTAGATCTCCGTTGTGTTCATTTTCAATCATCTCGTCGTCCATGCTACTATGCTAACGCCACCGCCATCGAGCTGCAATGATTTGCCGCCAATGAATACCGCCGAATCTGTCCATTCATCTTGTAGCGGTGCGTCAAATGCAACGTAGATTCCCATCCAATTAGATTGAATTTGGTATTGATGACGTGAAAAATAATAACGGTAACTCCATTGAAATGATTCAAAACTAAAGTAACGAGACAATTTTTTTAAATGTAAGGAGTAGAAAGTACAGATATTTGTGTAAAAATGTAAGGAGTAGAAGTAAAAAGTCGCCATAAAAATAAGTAGTAAAGTAAAGTAAAAATATCAGAAAAATCTACTTGAGTACAGTAACAAAGTATTTGTACTTCGTTACTTCGCATCTCTGCCTGTATACACTGCAAAAAATAGAAATCTAAATAAGTAATTTTTTTTCTTAAAATAGGTGCTGTTTGTCTTGAATTGAGGAGTTACGTGAGACACTTTGCCAATGGAACAAGACAATTTAGATTTAGAATAAGAAAAAGCAATTGTATTGTCTTACTACAAGTGCATATTTTCTAATTATCTTATTTTAAGAGTAAAAATACTCATTCCATTGGCAAATCATCCCAATTAACTACTAAGATTAAGGGTAAATACACTTGATTTAGGACATTTGAACTTATTTCTAGATTATTTTTGCAGTGTATGTATGGAAGCCCGTTTCCGCCACTCTGTAAAAAAAAAAAAATGATCTCAAACTAATGAGATAGTAACTCATTGATACCATCTCATTATATTGAGATTTTTTTTTTTACAGAGTTGGTGGAAAAAGGCTTCCATATATATGTGTGTATATCTGAGTAAATAGATGTTTTTCTAAAGCTGTAATGTTCCCTCATAGCCACCAGGTGGAGCAATCTAACTATGGAACAGTTTGCTTAGCCACAGACCGAGAATTAAAGATTTTCAGTCCAAAGGTACAAGATGTTCACTACATATGGATAATTCAACAACACAGAAGCAGAAGCATTCAGACATAAGTAGGTTTCTTTAATGGATTCATGAACGTTGGTGTGGACGGCTGTAATGGAACTCAGTGTTTTTTCCTGGTGGATATTTGAAGCCAGTGTTTTTGTTGAACATCTTCCTGCTTTTTTCTTCCTTTCTGTGTTTGAAGTTCGTCCCGTGAACACCACATGTGTACACAGAGGGGGTTGCTCGCTCAGTTTACAATGACAGGAGTGTATTCTGGGCTTTGGCCAAGTTCCTATGACAACTGAGAGGTTTCTTACCGTCTGCCCAGACTTAATTTGTGTGTTTGCGTGCGTTCACTTGTATGTGTACAGCCAAATATCCCAGGGGGTGTTATCTGCTCCCAGCAAGGTTTACATTATCACCCTGGCAGCCGGGTGGTCCAGGTTCAGGTACATGGGTCTGGTAAGGTATAGAAATATAGGAGGCAGATCTATCAGAGAGAAAGATAAGAGGCTGAAAAAATAGAAACAGTGAAAAGGGATGGAAGGATGCAACAGAAGCAGGGGGGGGGGGGGTCTATGTCAACAACCCAGGGATTTATGTAAAGCACTCGCAGCCTTTTACTGAACATTACAGCAAAAGGTGAGTTGGCTGTGGATTAATTGTCCCAAAATTGCTAAGCGTTGCTAGAAACAGTCCAATCTGAAAAATGGAGAGAAAAGACAATCAGAAGAAGTTTATTTATTCTATTACTTTAGTGTTTGGCGCTCAGACCTCAGCAGGAAACATAGCACTGAATTTTGATTGATTGATATGCATGAAAAAGAGTAAAGACCTGAGATGTTGCTAGCCTTGTGAGACCATCCTGATCTCGCAAGCTTTCAAGATTTCACCCGCTAATCAGTCTGGAGACTCTCCGTTAAAGAAAATTTGGAGCCGTTCACCAAACGAACGTCCAATCAGCGTTGGCTTTGAGGCGGGTTGAGGTGTGACGCAACGAGAAGCGCGACAGTTCAGTCTAAAGAACATGGCGGCTTCAGCCGATGAAACTAGCGTTAGCGTGGCTATCGAGCAAGTTTTATGGGAATTACAGAGTATTTCTTCACTGAAAGAAGAGCAAAACACTGCTCTGGAGGCTTTTCTCAGAGGAAAAGATGTTTTTGCTCTTCTCCCGACCGGTTTCGGCAAGAGTTTGATCTATCAATTGGCTCCTCTTCGTCGTCGCTCTGTTAGTACGTCATATGCTTCGTTGATCCGATTGGTTTATTTGGCCCGTCTATCACCAACATAGGCCAATCAGCTAACCAGTATTTTCGCCCCTTCCCAAAATTACTTCAACTGAAGGTTTCCAGATGGATATGAGGAGCAAATCCATCTGGTGGAGTCAGGTTAGGATGTTGCCTCACCAGGCCTGAAACTGGTGGCGGAGAGGAGATTAATTGGTCAGTCTATAGACTGCTGGTTGGTGATAACAGGCAGACCGCTCAACATGGTGGTCCTCCACCGTACCGGTGAGACGCGGAACGCAGTAAGAGTCCGGGAGGAATGACGCTCTGATGAAGCTTTAGCTACGATGGTGGAGGAGGGACTGGAGGGGGGATGGAACGGAATCATCGGAATGGAGTCAGACACGGTGCGACTGCCGCCTGCGCTTCGGCTAGCAGACGAGTTGCGGATCGGAGACCTTTTAAGATGAACTCTGGATGCTGATTGGCTTTCATGGAGGCATTGTTCAAAGCTGATTGGCTGTGTCGTAGGAGAGTAATCTGTTTTTTCAGTTGAACTTACGCCAAGGCGCCGTTTTCTGTAGACGTCTTTGAACTAACTTTTAAATTCCAGATAAAAAAGGTCCAATAGAGTCAATTTACATATTACAAATTTCCGTTTCAAATGTTTGAATTGAGAAAGCTTTCTGGAGAGGTGGCAAAACGTCTTCAAGTCTTGGAAACCAAGTCCAGTGGATTTTTTGAACTTTTACGGAATGACTATGACCTGGATGACTGAGAATCTTTATCAGCATAGTACAGCATGGTTCTGTCCTACTCCACCTACTGTCATACAACCTGGTCACAGGCAGATAAAGCAACACTAAAACTTTTACAATCTCTTTACAAACAGACAATCAAAATATCACCATTGTAGAGATTTGACTCAACTTTATTAGCAGATGACAACTTTTGTGTATTGATGTCTACGGCCATAGATAATTTCTTGCTTGAAAACAAATCAGATTCTGTGTCACCCTCCATCCTGTGGAAAAACATTAAAAGTGGTAATTAGAGGTGAAATAATACCTTATGCTGCAACACGTAATAAAATTAGAAAAGCAAGGCAGGAACAGCTCATTAGTTCTATACAGGAGCTGGACCATAGGCATTCAATGTCACCCTCAAACAAAGAGAGACTTTGGTTGCAAATTGTCAGGTCTAAGCACCTAAAACATCATACATACATACAGGGAAAGAAAGAAGGCACAGAGAGAATTCATTTGGTTACTTGAGGAGAGTAGGAAGAGACTCCGGAGTTTACAATCTCCACCCCACTCTGCAGTCTTCAGCTTTCTCCTTGCTATTTCTTGAAGAAAAGGGGATGTCCCTAATTACACCAGCTGAGGTTTAACTAAAGGGAAAGGGAAACTAAAGGATCTTACTTTAAACCTCAGCACATATGTTAAAGCAAAGCATGTGGTTGTTTTACAATTGAATTGTTCCAATAACACATGTTTAGAAGAAACATGTGATAGAGGATGTTCAGGCCTCTTCCACAACCCGTCCGTTGCATGACCTTAATCTGGAACAATCTTAAGCAAGAGTTAATAAAAGATGATTCACACATTATACATCATAATAGTTCATTAGAACACAACCCATGAAACACAAACGGAGTATAAATAAAATATTTCTAACACAAATGCAATACAATCTGATAATGATGCAGGACTTGGAACAATCCTTGCTCAGATCCCGAGGCTTTATTTATGAACATGGTGAGAGGGCGGGCCGCCTCCTGGCCCACCAACTGAAACGTTGGTGGGCGGCACAGCTCATATCGTAGATCCAAAAGACCCCTGATGAGCAAAGTATTGATCAGGCTGAAATAAATCAAGTTTTTGAGAAATTTTATTCTGATTTATACTCATCAGAATTTCTAGAGGATAGTTCAGACATGAATCATTTCTTAGACAGCTTGGAGATCCCTGCCATAGGTCCTGATAGGAAGAGAGAGATAGATAAGCGCCTTACACTTAGTGAAGTTATCAATTCTATCTCATATATATATATATATATATATATATATATATATATATAAAATAGCCTTTTGGCTCATTCTTGTGCATATGCAGGAAGGCTTATCAATTGCTATAAGGTTTATTAATGTACTCTGTCCCTGTCAAATAAATAAGAATATAAATAAGTATATATAAATTAAGCATAGATCTGCAGCACATCTGCCAACACCCAACATGCATTAATTTATACAATGCTAGGATTTTCAACACAGAACCAGTATTCATCTCATAAAGTCAGCTGTTACCTGGCAACATGTGAAGTCTTGTGTTGTGAAAAGTGTTTGCTGCATAGTGTTGCACCTATAGAATGTACTCGCATCATCAGTTAATCTCTCTTTTGACTCCAGAACAGCCCTAATCTGAAAGACATGGATTTCTTTTGACACCTAAAGGTAAGGGTGGACCGGCCATTGATTCATTCTGCACAGATCTAGATTAGACATCTAGTTCAGGGCTGTTTCCCTGGTCAATTATGCGAGAAAGTACCCTAATCCATCCCTTTAAGCCAGCATCAGCAGTGGATGTGGCTTCTCATAAACCTCTGTTTCCATGTATGGTTAATACAACTATTCCTTATTTCTGCACATTAATTATGTTTTTGATAAAAATGGCTAAAATGCCATCAGAACGCTGATAATATTAAGTGTGTCTCAGCCCCCCCCCTTCAGTGTCCACCATATTGGATCAGTCCATTTGCTGCACATGTTCAGAAAGGTCCAAACAGACAGCAGCAAACCATTTGAAAACAAACCATGCAAAGAGCAGTGTTGCCAACTTAGCGCTTTAGTCGCTATATTTAGCCACTTTTCAGACCCCTCTAGCACTTTGATTTCTAAAAAGCTCCTAGCGCCAAATCTAGAGACTTTTTTCTGCTACCGGAGACTTTGGAGACAACATCTAAAAGCAGCGAACTCTGCTCTCCAGAGCGAGTAGATTGGTAACCCCGCCTCCTGCTCTCCTCTATCTTGTCTGCTGTCATGATTCATGCAGCTATTATTTCATCCAAATGAAAAATGGAGAACAGATAAGCAGATCATGGCTTGTCTACAGTGAAAAGAAGGACTGGGTTATTTACTTTGGCCTTTTTGGAAACACAGGAAGGAGCAATCAGCTAAGTGAGCTTAGTGCTTGGAAAAAATCTTTCATTCCTTTAGAGACAGCATGAAAAGTCAGCTGAGTACAAAACATAGAGAGGAAAACAAGAAGAAAAGGGACAAGAAGAGAGGGACACAACCTAGAACAGATAATGGATGTCTATTCTATTAACATTTCTACATCTGGAGAATGGGGCTGTTTGATGTCTTCTAAGAAAAGGAAAAACTCAAAGGAGCTTTTCATGTAATTTTTTTGCTAGTGTTCAGAGTAAAATCCAATTAGTTATAAAGCAAAAGAAACCGTGAACTATCTAGTTAAGGTTATTCTAGCCAGAGCTTTACTTCTAGACCTCAATTATACAATAGTACGGAAGCCCAGAGCGGTCGTCTCCCTCCGATACTTTTCTCGAGAAAACGAGTTAATTTTCTCATTATCTAAAGATAACGAAGCAGTTTTCTCGCCATAACGAGATGATTGGTGTTAAAATTGATTCCATCCTTCAATCCCACAACAGCGGGAGAGGATTTAAAATCATAAGTCATGGCAGCCTGTCTGTAATTCTATAAATAATCCTGTGTTTAACTTTTAGGTAACGAGATGACGTTGTTGGTTCGATGATTTGCTTCAATCAAACCTTCGCCTCCAGGTGTTTCTGAACCGCCCCGTTGTTACGCCTGGAACAGGTATTCATCTTGTTATATCAAGAAATCAATCACCGTTTCCTCATGATAACGAGATAATTATCAGGTTATCTCGAGAAGGCAAAAGAAAAAACATAAAGTTGAGTATGACCGCTCATGGCTTCCATATATTAGTTTAATGAACTAAAACAATGAAGTAGTTTTTACTCTGTAAATTAATTTAGATATACCTTTGATTTCTTTTTATTAACTTTGAAGATTGTCTTTGATGACATCAAGAAACATGGTACTGTGAGATCAACATATTACACTAAAACCTATTACAGAGGAATCCGCTTATAGTGGTTACGGATATAGTAATCAACCGCTAATAGATCAAAAGGCTTTGGACAGAATCATTCTTATAAAAATGCTGTTTAAATATTTTGTTTATAGTAATAAAAAAATCCGCTTATAGTGTTAATTTTTGGCCATTTTAGGAATGTAAACGTGTATGTGTACATCTCAGAGGTACAAGAGAGCTTTGGTGCAGGTACCAGTGCTGCAGAGAGGAAGAGGATGATGAAGAAGAAGAGAGAGACCGTTGTCTCTTCCAGAGCTGATACGAGGAATGCAGTTTGCATTTTATAGATTGGCCTCCTGCATGTTGGTTTCAAAAACTTGACCTTTTACATCGTTTTGAAAAAGAAGTGAACTCAGTGTTGGACGCTCTGATCCAGGGAACCATAGATTAATATGTGAAGTAATTTCTTAATGCGGCGCAACACAAAACAGACGTAGGCTAGCTTTAATCGTCTGCAGCCTATGCAGTTATAATCTATGTTGTTGTGAAACCGTTTCAAACTTTATTTTCAGACATGTTAGAAAATGTACTGAGCCATTAGAAAATATAAGATTACAGTATTTTATCCTCAGAATGCTCTTTATGTGGTTTTCGCTCTTTTCTTTCTCCTTAAAGGAAAAGTCTGGTGAGCAAGGAATAATCAATGGATCATTATTTATATCTAAAACTAATAAGTTTGCAGTAATTTATTGAAATGAGCATTAATCAGTAAAAAAAAAAATTCATTGTGATCACTGAGTCTGGGAGCGGCCATTCTTGCCCAAATATAGTAGCCCCTCCCTCCTGCCATCTTCCAGCAGTGACGTCACGGTGCGGTAAGCCTAGCGCCATTCTCCCCGCTTTCCAAGCTAAATCAATGGGAACTACTAGACACATCTGCAATCAACAACAATTATTGAAGATTTCCAGAGGACTTCACCATTGAAATTCACCAGAGCTATAGTGAAACTGACAATGCCCACGTGCATGGCAGCTGGATGCTGGAATACATCGGGTAAAAGTGGAAAAAAGAGTTATTCCACCTTTCTGATTCCTGATCCTCCACGGACGGGTTGGTCGTTGGATCGCCAACTTGAAGAGGGAGGATTTGCCATCGAACTTCTGGCCAGAGAAAAAACCCGTAATATGTAGCCAACATTTGGAAGAAGAATGTTTTCAAGATGACTTGGATAATAGCGCGTTGTGATCACTGTTGGGCACGTTACTTTGAAAAAGTAATTAGTTATAGTTACTAGTTACTTCTCCCAAAAAGTAACTGAGTTACTAACTGAGTTACTCCACAATAAAAGTAACTAGTTGCTAGTAAAAGTAACTATTGCGTTACTTTTGCGTTTCTCGCCCCCGTAACCCTCCCCACCCAGCCCCCACCTTCTTGCCGTGTGTTTCCAAAGCCAGCTGAATAGAGCGAACGACAAAGACAAGAACCTGCAGAGAGTTTTGCATTTATTGCAACTCAACGTAAATGACATCAGGGGGGAACGCCATGGGAAGTTTTATAACAGGACATTCAGATCTGGTGAGTATTAATAACTGGGGATGTCTAATTCTGAAATCCTGTGTGTTTGGGTTGTTATAGATACTGCAACATCTATCTATCCATCTATCTATCTAGATGTATACTCTGTGTGTGACATAAAATATGGATCTCCATCCCTGCCACAAAGGCCATCAAATAATGTTTAAAATAAAAAATACAGTAGTTTGAGAAGGCAGAGTATCCATCCATCCATCCATCCATCCATCCATCCATCCAGATTTCTCCCTTTCTCCATATAGGCTATCATTTCTGGCTGTTGTCAGGTTCATTTGATCGTTCACGCTCTCCATAGTTCCCCTGTGGCGCGAGCACAGGGCGACTGTTGCGCACCTTTAGCGAGCATGCGCATTTCCTGTCGCTTGCGCGGTGACTCTTGCCGCCTGCGCTGTGTGGAGATGCAGAGGAAACCGTTATGTGATGGGGAAACGCAGCTCTACGTAACACCGGTATTTCCATGTGGAAAACGCTGTTTTGCTGCTGGAGTCCTCCTCACTCTCCATCTCTCTGTGTGTGTTGTACGTTAACACCCGCCAGCAGAAACACCCACCTACCCAACTGACAGACGGAATCTCATCCTCCCCTCTCTCATGACAAGGCGCGCACCTCTGGATGACCTAAAATAAATCTTTAATATCTCTTAAACAAAAGTAGCACAAACAATATTTTTTTCTGCACAAATCTGCACTAACGTTGCACTAACCATTCAGTCTATTTGCAGAGTTTTTTGACGTGGGTGGGGTGTCAGCTTCACGCAGCTGCGCACGAGTCCTATCATGAAAAAAGGTTCATTGTGCGACCTGAGTAACGCGCAGTAACGGGGTGTCTGCAATGGTAACTGCGTTATAGTTACAGTCAAAGTAATTAGTTAGATTACTCGTTACTAAAACAAGGTAACGGCGTTAGTAACGCCGTTAGTTTCAACGCCGTTAGTCCCATCACTGGTTGTGACAAACACCAGATACAGCACTGGGACTTGATCAACAGCCGATACCGCACCGTGACGTCACTAACCAGTAGGTGGCAGTAGTGTTCTTTGACAAACATGGATGCCTCCAGTAAAGCACATTCACATTTAAATGACTCTGAATTAAAAACACTGATCATTTATTGAACAGGATGGAATCATTTCAGATTTAAAGAACTTTCAGAAGTTTGAATTCTGAAAATGACTTTTCCATTAAATATGCTCCTCTTACGTCAATTCCTGTCTTCCTGCTTTTGGTACCCTGGGACAGCCGCATTGTGTATTGAAACTGCAAGATAACCACTCGAGGGTCTGGGTAAACAATGCCGATCAATGAAAAACAGTAGACAGTTGTAAACCTGGACTGGTTTCATATTGGATTCCTGAACATGGAGTCTGGTTAAAAGCATTTCAAACGTCTGGTGTAAAAGTAGCCTTAAATGACCACATTCTATTGTTTTCCCCAGTGGGCCTCAGCAGATGGCCGCTCACACTGAGCCTGGTTCTGCTGGAGGTTTCTTCCTGTTCAAAGGGAGTTTTTCCTCTCCACTGTCGCTACAAGCATGCTTAGTGTGAGGCATTGCTGAAGAGTCAATGAGTCGATGCAATCAGCTGGTTTTCCTTAGATAGAAAACTTTGAATCAATCTGACTGGATGATCTGGTTGAACTGGAAAGTGACCTGAGATGACATGATGTGAATTGGAGCTATAGAAATAAACTGAATAGAATTGAATTGTTTTCATGCACAGATGAAAAATAAAACGTGTTAACTGGCAAAAACAATTACATAAAACAATTTGAAACGCCTGAAAAAGGCTGAATTAAATCAACTGCTGTTCTTTGGAGGGTCTAGCCTGCCGTATAAACCCATTACAATGGCAGACGGTCATTATGGTGGCAGCCTTAGGCAGAACATTTGGACAAATCTCCGTGACACAATGTGACATTTAATGGGATAAAGTTGATACAAGCTAGAATGCCTGTTCCATTTTAGTTCTCTATCCAGGATTTTTCTATATTGCTTATATGATGCTGTTAAAAACATCAAGGACCGGTTAAGGTGCTGTACAATAATGTCCTTCACATTGTTTTGCAAAAAATCATTATCAGTTCTGGTGGTAAGTCATCCCACGGGGAGTACTTACTTACTAATCTGATTGGCTTATACTATGGAGCTTTGTGATTGGTGGCAAACCATTCCCTGCTTTAAAAAATGCATTTTTAAAGCAGTGCATGGTTGCTGTAAGTTGTGCTGCTATAGGCTTAGCCTGCTTTGTTTCTTTTTAGGCAACAGGAGCAGTCATTTCTTGGGGTTCAGTGTGAATACACGTCTAAAAGCTTTGCACGACAGCTTTATGTAAACCAACGAAAACAAGCTTTGCAGTGATGGGAGGACTGAAAAGCAAACGTTTTCTAAGGAAAAGCTGTAAGGAGTGCAATTTATAGGGAAGATTATTACAAAATGGTGCCAATCTTCCTCATTCATGGACGTTCTCTATATTTGAAACCTTGCAGAAATAACAGGAATTGCATTTGCTGGAATAAAGTATGACAAATACAGACTCTATGGCCTGAGTATAAGGACAGAAAGCTAAAACGAAACTAATATAAGGGCATACATGTTTTTGATGGACTATCTCTAACATTTGAAGTGATTTTATTCTGTGTCGAGTGATGAAGGCATATGGCAGGGTAGGAAGGTGATGCCTGGGGCTTTCAGCCACTCTATAAGGTCATCACATCCAATCCTCGATAAATATGAGCAGTGTTAAAAGCTGAGCTGAAATGGATGCGGCTCAATGTGCTTACAAAATTTGGACGTAAAAATAGCCTTCATAACATGGTTAAATAAACTGGCTTCTGTTACCGAACCACAGATATTGATCATAAATGTTTTTTGACCTTTGCAGAGGAAAATGGAAAGGTTTCTTGTAGGAGCATGCAGCAATAACATGCACCTGCTGCTAAAGAAATATGATCCAATGTATAAGTAATTTGGGTATTAAATATATGGTTAAAAGGAAAGAGTCCCCCAAATGAATTTGTGATAGATGTCAAATAAAAATTGTTCATATCCAGACTTTAAATAGACTATAAAATAATTTCTGTATAGACAAGTACCATTCTCTTTAAAGGAATAGTACACCCAAAACATGATTAGCCTTCATTTTCTACTCACTCCCATGCTGTCCAATGTATTCCAAGTGTCCTGAGTGGGTAGCATCCAGAATTTGCTTGAAACTAAGTCATTTAGAATGTTTTTAGAGCATAAACAGTAGTGTATAGGATTTCCTGAAAGCGCGTTCACGAGTCTACGGAAACCGCGGCAGACCAAACCAGATGAAAGTGCGCATTCAGCGTCTGCTCTGCCGATAATGCAAGCGTAGAAGAAGAAATGTGCTGTTTACCTGTGCAAAGAAAGAAACAACGAAAGAAAAACGTCTGAGGACTTCAGTGTTGAGGAAGAGCATGAGTTCTTTGCCGAGCTGAATGCGCACTTTCATCTGGTTTGGTCTGCCGCGGTTTCCGTAGACTCATGAACGTGCTTTCAGGAAATCCTATACACTACTGTTTATGCTCTAAACACATTCTAAATGACTTCGTTTCAAGTAAATTCTGGACGCTACCCACTCAGGACACTTGGAATACATTGGAAGAGCAGTATGGAGGAATATTGACACGTTTTTTGTGGACTTTTATGGACCTTTCTGCCTCGGGCGCCATAGACCTCCATTATTTGAATGTCAGCAGACCGCAAGAAGCCTCCCAGATCTCCAGATGCATTTGAGATATCAAAAAAGTACTCCAGAGTGTTGTTCAGCATGGGGGTGAGTAGAAAATGAAGGCTAATCATGTTTTGGGTGTACTATTCCTTTAAGGCTAGGCTTAAAACTTTCCTTTTTGATAAAGCTTCTAGTTAGAGTGGCTCAGGTTATCCTGAGCTATCTCTATAGTTCTGCTGCTTTAGGCTTAGACTGCTGGAGGACATAGGGACCCCTTTTTCATCATTCTGCTTCATTCTATCTCTATTCTCCCACTCTGCAGAATCTGTTAGTTCAATCTCTAACGTTCTGCTCTCTCTGCTTTTTCTCATAGTAGCTTCATCTGGTCTGTTCCTGTTTGGCTGTGACTCCATCCTGGAGAGAAATATCAGCTGTGCTGCTGCCATCAACACCTTTGTTTCTAGATGTTGGAGCTTGGCCTGTTTTCCAGTGTAGTCGATTGGTTTTCATTAATAGAACCTTTTAACCACACTACAAAAAAAGTTAAATCTAACTCAGTTTTTCATTAGAATAAGTTCATTTTTTCTTGAACTGAACAGGTTGCCAATGGAAAAAGACAATTTACATTTAAAATAAGAAAAAAGCTGTAGTCTGTTATTTCAAGGGCATCACTTGAATGGACTATATCTACTCTTTTGAACTTTCCCACTATCTGTGTCTCACCTTGAATACTAGATCCATCTGTCCCCATTTTATGACATGAGTGCTTCCTAAATGCAACATATTACTTTGAGGTTTTTCAGATAAAAATGGAGAAGGAATTATTTGATGGCTGAATGTAAAGTGTTTCCAGGCATATTGACGGGAGGCTGAGAAATTGGACAGCCTCCTTTGAACCGTTCAGAATGTCAAACGGAGGTAACTCTGTCTTCAAAGGAAACCAGTCTGGATATGGCAGGGCCAATTTAAAGGCCGTTCTGAACGCTGGCGTGAATCATATCACATAATAGCAAATAAAGCCTTTCCAGAGTTAAAAAAAAAACAAATTTTATTTCTCCCTCTGCTGCCTGATGACTCATTTTTCACAAACTTCAGTTGCTATTATAAGCATGCGGCGCAAAGTTTTATGTAACTGTGTCTAATTAAATTCAGCTGAAAATTTAATATTTCTAAGAAAAGGCTTCAATCTGAAACATGTCATCAGTTTTAAACTGTTATGAGCAATAAAATGAGTGGGAAATTAAGATAATAGAAATATTCAGCAGCTGTAATTTTCTAAACGTTTGGAGTCTGATGAACATAAAAAATATGTTTTATGACTACAGCTATGTGCAGAAGTAAGGAAAGTGTCATACATGAATGTCAGACTGACTGCTGTCTTGTGAAAAAGTATTCAGGTTTACAGTCCAGTTAAATAAAGGGAGATCGATGGATTTTATTCTATCTGCACTTTATTTTACTTTGCAAAGTAAAAGAGACAAAGATAACAGCCCTAAGAGTGTGATGTTCAGTCCTTTAGACAGTGTTTGTCTCCCTTACTTACAATAATGGAAAGTAGTCAGAGTCAAAATAAATTACAGAAACTTTGATTAAACGGTAACATGTTATGAATAAACCTTGAGAAAGAGAATTGGTATTTGATGACCCAAACACTTTTCACTTAGACATTTTCTGGCCTTGGAAGTGAAGCAGATTGAATAAAAACATTTTTCAGTAAGTAAATAGCATTAATCAATATATTCAAATCTATTCAGTTTATTTCTATAGCTCCAATTCACATCATGTCATCTCAGGTCACTTTCCAGTTCACCAGATCATCCAGTCAGATTGATTCAAAGTTTTCTATCTAAGGAAAACCAGCTGATTGCATCGACTCATTGACTCTTCAGCAATCCCTCACACTAAGCATGCTTGTAGCGACAGTGGAGAGGAAAAACTCCCTTTGAACAGGAAGAAACCTCCAGCAGAACCAGGCTCAGTGTGAGCGGCCATCTGCTGAGGCCCACTGGGGTTCAAGGAGACAGAAGCAGACATAGAAAAAGAACCATAGATACGAATAAATGAAGGAAGAAATTGATAGAAATCTGAATTTTCAGACCATGTACCAGATCCTTCTCTACAGTAGCAGCAATTCAAAATGGCTCTTCCCTGTAAAACGCAAGCAGAATGGCAGCCCACTTCCCTCCAACTTCCAGCCGCTGCAGTGACCCCCTCTTGCATATTTTTTTACTCTGACTCCACCCTTTCACTGAATTACAGGGTCTGACCAGGAGATGGCGCTTCTCTTTAGATCATAATATCCACAAATAATGACAGAAAGAATATTTTACTACAAAGGTTGATGTTTAAAACGGAATTGTAGGAGACCGGCCAGGGACCAACCAAGGACCAGCCAAGGACCGGCCAAGGCCAGCCAAGGACCGGCCAGGGACCAGCCAAGGACCGGCCAAGGCCAGCCAAGGACCGGCCAAGGACCGGTCAAGGGCCAGCTAAGGACCAGCCAAGGACAGGCCAAGGGCCAGCCAAGGACCGGTCAAGGGCCAGCCAAGGACCGGTCAAGGGCCAGCCAAGGACCAGCCAAGGACAGGCCAAGGGCCAGCCAAGGACAGGCCAAGGGCCAGCCAAGGAAAGTGGGGACATTTTGAATGGCTACTACTCTATGTTTCCAATTCTTTCTCATTCTCAAGAGACCAAAGCAGTGACAACACAGACATGTGTTTCCTGGTTCCATCCTACGATAAACTTCTTAAATATTGTTCTTCTCAAGGTTCTGCCATCGTTTGGTCTGCTTGGGTTTTTTTTTATTCTTTGTGTTCTTTGTCTTTGTAGTTCATTTCTACCAGTGCTGAGTTATTTAGTTACCCTCTGTTACCCCCTTGTGCTTGTTTCTTTTCATCTTGGCTTCCTTCTAGTTGGTTTTGCCCACACCTGCTCCCAATCTGCTGATTAACCTGTCGCGGTTCAGTCTCCAATATATACACCACCTCCGCAGTCACTCAGTGCTGACTTGTTGATTTGCTGTTCCCTCGTCTCTGGCTTCCCACCTGAGTTTTCTCTGATGTAATCTTATATTTTTTTTTGGTTCTCATTATTTGGGCTTTTTTGCATTTCTACCTCAGTGTTCTCATTAAATCTACAAGACTCACCTCTGTCTCAGAATCTCTGCATTTTGGTCCTCAAAAACCTCCACTCATCGTGACGGTTCTTCCATGATTTTCACAACTTCTATACATTTTTACCAACATAAGATAAACCTGTTGCTCCAGGATCTATGTGGAAATTATCTATGTTTCTTGGTATAAAATAGTACAATGTCCTTCGTTAACGTCATTGAAAGGTTGCAATTGTCTCTGTTAAATAAAACGGTTATGATCATCATCATCATCGCCATGAAGTAGGAGTGTTGGCCTAGCGGTAACAGCAGTGAACTTGTGCTCTGATAAGGTTGCAAGTACTTGGTTCGATCCCCACAGCCAGGACTCTGGTTTCCTGATTAAGACCCTAAACCCCACACTGCTCCCCGGGTGCCGCACAATGGCAGCCCACTGCTCCCCAAGGGGATTAAATGCAGAGGGGTCCCCGAGTCGAGCTGGTCTAACTTCATGAGTCGTTTTCCATAATGGCGGTGATAAAAAACAAAACAATCTGGTAACGTAAATAACAGGAAATACGCATAGTGTAGAGCAGATGTAGATTAAGCCTCCTGTCTGCGGTCACCGACAATTTTGGAGAGGTGGACCAGAGTGTCTGCAGAAGGCGGGCAGTGGTTATATCTGCGTTAACTGCGACACACAAGCAGACGACCTGGCCTCCGAGTATAAACTAGCCTTTATCCAGAGGAGGGCGCTCTTCTGTGTCTGCATCTGGGAGGTTGTTTGGTTTCTCTAATAAAAAAGATCACAGCATTCCTCACTGCATTGACCTGCAGACACCACTCCGCTCATCTTTGGTCTGGGGGGTTGGTCTTAAGGATGCATTAGCTTCTGTCTCAGGGTCTTGTTTGGGTTTGAAATGTACTGGGATTTTAAGTCTTCAGCTATCACCTATAGCTGTTTCTGCATTTAGCATGTTCTCTTTCTACCGTAATAACGGTCTACACGCAACATTTTCCCCCTCATTCATAAAACGATAAAATAGGGGACATTCCCAGGGACAGCTTTGGCCAGGGACAGGTGGTCCAAAACAGAGACTGTCCCCGGAAATCGGGGACGTCTGGTCACCGTACCCTGGCCAGGAGTAGGGACAAAGAAGAATGTTAGCTGCCGTTAGCTTGTTAGCTCGCAGCAGTAAGGCTTTCTCCTGAAAGACGGGGCTTCATCAGCTCTTTATTTCAGCTCTGCAGGAGATGAGCCCAGTCTCTTCATTGGTTCGGCAGCTTTAATGCAGCAAATAAATTACAAAATGCATGAATTGGGACATTTGTTCTCTGCCGTGTCTGCTGCTAAATGAAAATTAGCCCCTTATTCTTTCATGTCCAACTTTAACTTTCCCCCTCTGGCAGTTAGGAAAAATCCACAGAAAAGCCGAACCTTCTTATAAGCAGCATGGTCCAAAGAGATGTAAAAAAAAAAATGTAAAATTTCTAGTTCAGAAAATAAGGTAGGTTGAAAATTATGTTAAGTATGTTGGGAAACTCTAATCTGAAAAGTTTTTTTTTTTTAAGCAGATCATCGTCTATTGGAATTATGATATGATAATTATGATGCTACGTTAAGACCTCAAGCGCTGGAAGCTTCTGCTGCTTCATTTCTGTTTGTCCACATTGGGGTCAGCTGTCCGGTAAAGTGTCTCCAGATGCTTCTGCTGCTCCTGTGTTCAATGCCAGAGAGCAGCTTTGCTATATTTGCTCTGATCAGTGGGTAAAAATGAGCTTGAATCCATTTGTAAGCGGGAATAAGTCCACCTGCAAACATGGTCTGTGCAGTCAGTTCATCCTGATTACCATCCTGCCTTCAATTATTATTATTTTGCTGTCGACCAGCATGAAACAACCGTACGCCGATGGTGCGCTGTCACTGGAATTCCCCTTCAACGGCACTTGGGGGTTTTCTGCTACTGTTCAAGGCAGCAGGATAATAAAAGCCAACATATTCTGCCGGCAGGTTTCTACATTTGAAGTTAATTTAGGCATTAATAAACTGTTTTAGAGGAGTGATCATAGCGCTCTGCATCAGCAGTGCTGCGTCTGACTCCCTGCCAGCTCCCAGATCAGCTTCTCTCATTGGTTGATGAGGCGCGTCCAGCAGCTAAAGTAAAAATTTTTTCCAACTCCAGCAGCTGATGCTTGTGCAGTGCGTTCCATGCCTCAGAAGCTCAAGCTGCTCCTGCTTCAGGAGGAGACGCTGCAGGACCTTTTGATGAGCCATGATGCGCATCAAGCATAGACTCTAGCAGTGTGCGGTCTGTAGGGGTGTGCATTGGCACTGCCCTCACAATTCGATTACGATTCACCAGGTCATTTTCGATTCAATTCGATTCTACGATGCATTGCGATGCATCAAAATCCCATTGACTTTGTAAAATCCGAAGTGTGCCCAGATATCCGCTTTCCAAGCTTTTGGTGCGTTTTTAATTAGGCCTACCCGTCTATCGCGGTCATCTCCGTCCGCCTCAGCCATCTTGATTGTTGTTGGTATGCCCCCGGAAGTAATTGAAACTTCACAACTTGTCCATTTGAGGCCGGAAAATAAACAGTGACATAATCGATTATGGCACGTTGCCGCATCGATGCTGAATCGTGCATGCCCCGCATTGCAATGCATCGCTGAATCGATTATTGTTGACACCCCTAGCGGTCTGAACGTAGCAATTAAGATCATCCATGTAAGAACAGGGCTGTAAGAAGGCTGAGAAAAAAAGTTAATTACACAACAAATGACACCGGATAATCACAGCTGCCTTGCAGCAGAAGTTCAGGGTTGAATTCCTAGCTGGAGGTATTTCTGCATAGAATTTGCACAGTCTCCCCGTGCATGCGTGGGTTCTCTGCAGGTACCCCAGCTTCCTCCCTCAGCCCACAAACATGACTTTTAGGTGAATTGGCTTCTCTACATTGTTCTTAGGTGTGAGTTAGTGCCCTGTGACAGACTGGCGACCTGTCTAGGGTGGATCCTGCCTCTCGCCCATACGCTGTCGGAGATAAGCAGCGGCCATATTGCGACCATGACAGGACTAAACGGGAAAAAATGGATGGAGGGATGGAGCCGGATAATTGGAGCTGAAGACTTCAGAAGCTGTTCGGGATACTCTGACCTTTCTTGAACATGAAGTTTCTGGGACACAATCAATAAGACCTACTGCTCTTTGCAGAGGCCCTGCAGAAATTTCCAGATGGTTTGAGACCCCAGACTCATGGGTCATCACACACACACACGCACACCCACACACACACACACACACACACACACACACACACACACACACACACACACACACACACACACACACACACACACACACACACACACACACACACACACACACACACACACACACACACACAAACTAAAGAAGTTGATGAAGACTTAGCTCTGCCAGACTTCATACCCGGATGATTCCCATGTGTGTTTTAAATCTCATAGTCATTTCTCTGTTTGACATTTGATGTTTCTGCTTGACTGATGTTTAAGAACATCCGGGGCGAAGGTAGTGGTTATGGACGTGTTTGTTTGTAAGCAGCTACAAGGCCAGTGTTACTTTTATCTTTACATTCGTAATGTTTGGGTACGTGTGTGTGTGTGTGTGTGTGTCACCAGAGTGAAAAGTGTTACTTGGAAAATATTTGCAGCTGCAGATGGTAAGAAAAAATTAAGATTTCTCACATTCTTTAGTTTTTTCTTCATTACTAGATACTCTTCAAGCAAATTCAATATTTCCTCAGTTTCATGTTAGAAGCTGCATTTTTTTCTCCGAATGAGAAGATGAATGTTTGTGTGTGTGTGTGTGCTCTCAATCTGCAGGTTTACTAGTGGTTCCTAGAATTTCTAAAAGTAGAATGGGAGGCAGATCTTTTAGTTATCAGGCTCCTCTCCTGTGGAACCAACTACCAGTTTTAGTCCGTGAGGCAGACACCCTGTCTACTTTTAAGGCTAGGCTTAAAACTTTCCTTTTTGATAAAGCTTCTAGTTAGAGTGGCTCAGGTTATCCTGAGCTATCTCTATAGTTCTGCTGCTATAGCCTTAGACTGCTGGAGGACATAGGGACCCCTTTTTCATCATTCTGCTTCATTCTATCTCTATTCTCCCACTCTGCAGAATCTGTTAGTTCAATCTCTAACGTTCTGCTCTCTCTGCTTTTTCTCATAGTAGCTTCATCTGGTCTGTTCCTGTTTGGCTGTGACTCCATCCTGGAGAGAAATATCAGCTGTGCTGCTGCCATCAACACCTTTGTTTCTAGATGTTGGAGCTTGGCCTGTTTTCCAGTGTAGTCCTGTTTCTCTGACTGTGACTAACTGGATGTGCTCTCTTCATCCTCTGACATGGGAGCTGGCTCGGAGCTCGTCTGCCTGGCTGTGTGTTTCCTGGACGGGGCCGCCTGTGGAGCTGGTTGACAGTTGCCTTTTGTATCTATGCTTCTTTTTCTATCTCTGCTTCTGTCTCCTTGAACCCCAGTGGGCCTCAGCAGATGGCCGCTCACACTGAGCCTGGTTCTGCTGGAGGTTTCTTCCTGTTCAAAGGGAGTTTTTCCTCTCCACTGTCGCTACCAGCATGCTTAGTGTGAGGGATTGCTGAAGAGTCAATGAGTCGATGCAATCAGCTGGTTTTCCTTAGATAGAAAACTTTGAATCAATCTGACTGGATGATCTGATGAAATGTATAGGGCCTTGAGATGACATGTGTTGTGAATTGGCGCTATAGAAATAAACTGAATAGAATTGAACAAGCTTATGAAAAATGGTTGGTTACATTTTATATTAGATTTATGGTTTAGTTGGAGATGTCCTGATCCCTAGGTGTTTGGGTTGTTGGATCGTATTTAGGTTTTTCTTTCTTTACTGTGGAACATGTACTGTCAAAAAAATCACCCCAGGCAGGAATGATATCAGGAATATTACAAATACAAATGCTTTATAGAAATATTATATTTTGGTTTGAAAGCTGCTGTTTCACAAATGAATAATGGAAGCCACCAGGACAGAGGAGAGACGTGTCTCTCTGAACATTTTACAAAGCTGCAGGCACTCTGAGAAGATTTTCAATCATCAGACACGCTTTCATGCTCCAACATCTGCTGCATATCTCAGTGAACACATTAACATAGTCAAAACAAACAATCTTTTTTGTCTGGTTTAAAATCACAGAGGAAATGAGGAGAGGGACAATCAAAGGATTGGAATATGAGGAATATGTTTTATGTTGTATATAGGAAGTAAATACATCATAAAACAAGAGGGAAAAAAACACGAGCTTTGTCATGAAAAAAGTTAGAAAACTGGGAAACAAATAAATGTATTCAAATATTGATTTTTCTTAAACATCAGTCTGTTCTGATGTTACGGATAAATGCATTAATATGCCGTTAGCTATGAGCAAATGATGCAGTAATTAGAGGTTGATCTACCTGACTAACATAGAGCTTGTGTTCTAGTTTTAGACAGACCAGCTGAAAACACAAAGGGCTTTAAAGAGACTCTAGATAAAGGAAAATATGCAGCAGAAACCTCCCAGTACCACTGCTCAGCGATCACAAAGCAATTACACAGCAGGGAATTTAAATATGAATATAATGAACTGGAGAAATAAAAGGAAAGGCAGTGCTCAGCCTCCAAAGGTATGACCAATGCACAGAAGTCTAGTTGGAAAAAAAGAAGGGGGATGGTAGAATATTTTTATATACATAGCTTAATAATACAGTCTATTAACCTAAAGCACTATGCATGGTCTGGTTGTTCCATGTCAGGTATGCCGGTCATTGACCTTGAGCAAGGCACCTTACAGTACAACTGCAGTCAGTCCCTGCTAGCATGGCTATCACTGCCCCTACATAGTTAGCGTGGCTACCACTGCCTCTACATAGTTAGCGTGGCTACCACTCCCCCTACATAGTTAGCGTGGCTACCACTGCCCCTACATAGTTAGCGTGGCTACCACTGCCCCTACATAGTTGGCATGGCTACCACTGCCCCTACATAGTTGGCATGGCTACCACTCCCCCTACATAGTTAGCGTGGCTACCACTGCCTCTACATAGTTAGCGTGGCTACCACTCCCCCTACATAGTTAGCGTGGCTACCACTGCCTCTACATAGTTAGCGTGGCTACCACTGCCTCTAAATAGTTAGCGTGGCTACCACTGCCTCTACATAGTTAGCGTGGCTACCACTGCCTCTAAATAGTTAGCGTGGCTACCACTGCCTCTACATAGTTAGCGTGGCTACCACTGCCTCTAAATAGTTAGCGTGGCTACCACTCCCCCTACATAGTTAGCGTGGCTACCACTGCCCCTACATAGTTGGCATGTCTACCACTCCCCCTACATAGTTGGCATGGCTACCACTGCCCCTACATAGTTGGCATGGCTACCACTCCCCCTACATAGTTGGCATGGCTACCACTGCCTCTACATAGTTGGCATGTCTACCACTCCCCCTACATAGTTAGCGTGGCTACCACTCCCCCTACATAGTTAGCCTGGCTACCACTGCCCCTACATAGTTAGCGTGGCTATCACTGCCCCTACATTGTTAGCGTGGCTACCACTGCCTCTACATAGTTGGCATGGCTACCACTCCCCCTACATAGTTAGCCTGGCTACCACTGCCCCTACATAGTTAGCGTGGCTATCACTCCCCCTACATAGTTATCGTGGCTATCACTGCCCCTACATCGTTAGTGTGGCTACCACTGCCCCTACATAGTTAGCGTGGCTACCACTGCCCCTACATAGCTAGCGTGGCTACCACTGCCCCTACATAGCTAGCGTGGCTACCACTGCCCCTACATAGTTGGCGTGGCTACCACTGCCCCTACATAGTTGGCGTGGCTACCACTGCCCCTACAAAGCTAGCGTGGCTACCACTGCCCCTACATAGTTGGCGTGGCTACCACTGCCCCTACATAGTTGGCGTGGCTACCACTGCCCCTACAAAGCTAGCGTGGCTACCACTGCCCCTACATAGTTGCCGTGGCTACCACTGCCCCTACATAGTTGGCGTGGCTACCACTGCCCCTACATAGCTAGCGTGGCTACCACTGCCCCTACAAAGCTAGCGTGGCTACCACTGCCCCTACATAGTTGCCGTGGCTACCACTGCCCCCTACATAGTTTATGACTTTTCCCCTCCACACCTAGGGAAGGCAGCACCTGTGCGCCCCTATGGGCAGTGTTGGGCACGTTACTTTGAAAAAGTAATTAGTTATAGTTACTAGTTACTTCTCCCAAAAAGTAACTGAGTTACTAACTGAGTTACTCCACAATAAAAGTAACTAGTTACTATTAAAAGTAACTATTGCGTTACTTTTGCGTTTACGTTCGCTCTATTCAGCTGGCTTTGGAAAGCCAGCTGAATAGAGCGAACGACAAAGACAAGAACCTGCAGAGAGTTTTGCATTTATTGCAACTCAACGTAAATGACATCAGGGGGGAACGCCATGGGAAGTTTTATAACAGGGCATTCAGAGCTGGTGAATATATGAAATTAATAACTGGGGATGTCTAATTCTGAAATCCTGTGTACTGCAACATCTATCTATCTATCTATCTATCTATCTATCTATCTATCTATCTATCTATCTATACTCTGTGTGTGACATAAAATATGGATCTCCATCCCTGCCACAAAGGCCATCAAATAATGTTTAAAATAAAAAATACAGTAGGTTGAGAAGGCAGAGTATCCATCCATCCATCCATCCGTCCATCCATCCATCCATCCATCCATCCATCCATCCATATTTCTCCCTTTCTCCATATAGGCTATCATTTGATCGTTCACGTTCTCCATAGTTCTCCTGTGGCGCGAGCACAGGGCGACTGTTGCGCGCCTTTAGCGAGCATGCGCGTTTCCTGTCGCGTGTGCGGTGATTCGTGCCGCCTGCGCTGTGCGGAGATGCAGGGGAAACCGTATGTGATGGGGAAACGCAGCTCGACCTAACGCCGGTATTTCCATGTGGAAAACGCTGTTTTGCTGCTGAAGTCCTCCTCACTCTCCATCTCTCTGTGTATCTGTACGTTAACACCCACCAGCGGAGACACCCGCCTACCCAACTGACAGACGGAATCTCACTATACATCAGCCATTCTCATCCTCCCCTCTCTCATGACAAGGCGCGCACCTCTGGATGACCTAAAAATAATCTTTAATATCTCTTAAACAAAAGTAGCACAAACAATATTTTTTTCTGCACAAATCTTCACTAACGTTGCACTAACCATTCAGTCTATTTGCAGAGTTTTTTGACGTGGGTGGGGTGTCAGCTTCACGCAGCTGCGCACGAGTCCTATCATGAAAAAAGGCTCATTGTGCGACCTGAGTAACGCGCAGTAACGGGGTGTCTGCAATGGTAACTGCGTTATAGTTACAGTCAAAGTAATTAGTTAGATTACTCGTTACTAAAACAAGGTAACGGCGTTAGTAACGTCGTTACTTTCAACGCCGTTAGTCCCATCACTGCCTATGGGCCAGCCGTCACTGGTGCAATTCATAGGCAAAAGAGAAAAGCTTTGGAAAGTGAGCTTGAAAAACTGAAAAAGAAGAAAGAAATGTTGGTGGGGGTGTTTCATCCTGATCAACCAGATGCTGATCAACTAGCTGAGCAGGCTGAAAACACATCCAGCACACTAATGGCTCAAATGCTAACAAAATCTAATAGAGTTACAAGGACAAATGCAGTGAACTGAAAACATTAATTCAGAGCTTGAATTGAAAGCAAAGCAGCTAAGAGAAATGCATTAATTGTTGGGATCTGGAGGTTTTGTCCACTTTCTCCACCAGAGGGCGCACGAGATCTCCTGAGGGCACGAGCTGACTGCAACACCTGTCTTCAATCTGCTCATCAGGAGGCTCCTTCTTAAGGAGGCGAAGACGGACACTCCAGTGCCAGAGTGTTTGCCAGTAATGGTTAGCAAGCCTGAGCCAGCCAGCTTATCTGTACCCAAGATTTTGTGAACCTGTCTGATCCAGTCTTTTTCTGTCTACCAGATATTCCTGCCTGACAATCTGAAAACCTGGAGAGAAGACTCTTTCTGGAGTCCGCCTGTCTGCTTTCAGTGAAACCCTGGAGGGTTGTTTCTGCCTGGAATCTGCCTGCCCGCTCTCAGAGAAAACTGAGAGGGAACTCAGTCTGGAATCCATCTACCTGCACTCAGTAAGCCTCCGCCCTCTGCCTGCCGACTAGCCTCTGGACCCTCAAGGTTCCCCCCCTCTGCAGCTCCGCTCAACTTCAGAACAGGTATACCCTCGTACATCAGAAAACCTGCAGTAACTTGGATCAATACTAACCACTCTGTCCCGCCTCATTGGTTAACCCCTGCGTGACCAGTCAACTTACCAAGGACCAGTTCATTATATATTGTGCTTCTTTGTAAATAAACCTTTGAACTTTTTCTCTGCCTCTTGAGTGATCTCTGCATGTGGGTTAGGCACCTTAAACCCATCATGACATTAATCCTCTTTTCTAAGAAAAAAATAATAATTTTTTACACCTTGTTGTGTAGCATTTGAAAATCAATGTCTTTTTTGTAAGCAGGTGTTTTTGTATCCACTGTTTTCAAATATTTCCAGTTAAGTTCCATTTCATTTGTAGAGTTATGTCTTAAAATATTAAGGCACTTTAGAGTAGATACATTATTTTTATTTGTGTGTGTTTGCATACACATATATATATATATATATATATATAAGAGTCATAGGTAAGAGCTTTAAACTAGTTACTCATTCCTGTATAAACCCACAATAACCATGGTGGACGATGATGCAGAGAGTATTATTTATATTGAGAAGATTGCGTTTTTAATGCTGGGAAAGATGTTTACTTGTTAACTTCCATAAACACAGAGCACGCCGTCTTATGACGTCATTACCTTCTCTACTCCGCTCATGGGACACTTGCTTTGTTTGAATGCAGTTCACTCAGGAGATCACATACAAGTCGCATATATCTGGAAATGTGAACGTCACCATAAAACAAACAGATTTGCCCAAAAATAAATCAGAATTGAGGCCTGCAGTGTGACCGTAGCCTTATATGAAGCCAGCAGTGATTTTCATACTGATATTTCTCCTGCAGACAGAGTAACACCTCAAATACTTGGGTTCAGTTTAGGTCAATTAACCTTCGTTAGTGCTGAGCCTATATTACTGTGCATTCTCTAAACAAGAAGGAGCACAGTTGTGACCCTGCAACTCTGTGCCCCAAATATGCCGCAATCAGAGACATGAAATTATCCAGCCATCATAGAAATTTAGACAAAGATCTATCAGCACAACGACTGTGGTGATTCACCCTGCTGAGGCGTGAGAACAGCAAACAGATCCAGAAGGGGACATTTGTGGGATGAAAATGAAGCTTAACAGGAGGTCTGAGTGACTCAGTATCTGGGTCACTGAATATGCATATTTATTTATAAATTATTTACTTGATGGAAGAATATGTGGGTCAGTGTATTAGTGTGTTATCTGAAACTCTGGTGAATATGTGTAGTGATAAAAGGGCAGTACTGGTGAACAGCCATGACAGATCTCCAGGGTTTGAGTGACTTCTATTAATGATTATCATCATCAGCCTAAAAAGCATTTTGATTCAGCATCTAAATTGACATTAACTGTTAAGTTACAGTTTTCTCACCCAACAAAAAAATATTTTTTTACCAAACCATTGAATATGTTATTGTCAGAGGTTTTTAGTTTCTTTATTATTCTGTTTTATGTTAACCTCTTACTTCTACCCGTTGATTCATGTTGATCAGTTCTTGATTCCTCATTTTCCTTCATTTTTTATTCTGGTAAGATTTCCTGCTTTCTTCCAACCCAGTCTGCTCCTCGTGTCTCTTCCCTTCTCTCCGTTCTCTCACTTTTAGATCTTAAGCTCCTGTCACATCTCTGGCAAAAACGCTGGCATACCTTGTATCAGTTATGGGCACGTTTGGTATAAGTTATGAGCCCCCTGCAGTATGTTGAAGCACGCTGGCTGCGTTGACGTACGGCGAGAACGTGGAGAAACTTTGAGCATACTCCATATTTCCCAACATATGCCAGCGTATGCCATATGTGGGCCATAAGTTCCAGGTCAGTTGTCTGATGGTTGTCATACATTAAGTCTTAAGTTGGCGTCAAGCTTTTCCAATCCTCTGAGTAACTTGAGCATAACTTATTAAGAACTTCTCTCCAACGCATACCAACATATTTGACGTGTTCTAGACGACCCATGAGTACCCGAGTGAAGTTGGCCCCCCCACCTTCTTCAAAGCAGACAAAATTAGTGTCAAACGTTTGTGCAGCAAACATTTTTGTTTGTGCCGCTATCGTTTTAAAGATATAAAGAAATATTTCTAGAGGTCATCAAATGTCAACCAGCCCCCCCACCTTCTTCAAATTAGATGAAATGGGTGTCAATTAACTCAGCTACGTTTGTGCAACAAAAATTGTCGTTTGTGCTGCTTTGGCTTTGAAGATATTAATGAAAATGTAAAGGTCACAAGGTCAAATGCTAAACTACAATTTACACTGGCAAGTGGGGTGGCCAGTGGGGTCCTATTGATACCTGTATTGGGAAAAAAGTATTAAACTATTCACCCTCGTGAAATAAAATGGAGATCGATGGGTTTTGGTCAGTCGGGACTTATTTTTTTATCTTTGCATAGAGAGAACAGAAGTGGTTCTGTCGTAGTTGCAAAGTCCACATGTTGGTAAAAATAAGGGAGAACAGTCTTCAAGTTAGCCTGGCTAATATCCCCAGCAACGATTAAAAGACCCTCTGTGTGCAGATTGGAGCTCAGAAAAAGCCTGGTATAGAGTCTTCATGGTTGGATCCTACTAAATATTGAGGAAAATGTCAGAAACTGTGAATACAGCGGTGTTTGACCTTATTAAGCAGATATATAATAATAACTGATGTTTGAGTTCCTCTCCTTCACTCCGTCTCTTAATTGTGCCTTCTTCCCCCTTTTGTCCCTCTGCTGTCTTCTTCCTAACTCCCTTATTGAAGGGGGAAGTTAGATATTCTGGAGGATAATTTTGGATCTTGCAGTACCAGACGGGCCTCCATATGTGCATCTGGGTCAAATCATGCTTGGTGGCCACCGAGGAGGAGGCAAAATGGAAACAACCTGATCATTTGCCAAAACTGTTGCAATGTTAATGCATTTCTCCCTCACAACCATTTAAATCACAACCAAAATTGGCTTAAACAATAGAACTTCCAGACTGTATCTACAGCGTATTCCAGATGGAGAGGAACGCCGTCTCCACCTCAGAGGGAGACGTACCTTATGTGCTGATGTGTGGATTAGGCACAGGCTGTCTGGTCGTCTATCAAACCACTACAGGCTTTAGGACTCAGAGACAGCCTTCAGGTGAGTCATCATCACCAGCTTTGGATGATCCCTGACGCAGTTTGCACCTGAACAGGAGAATACACAAACTTTAAGAAGAGAAAATTAAAACACTTCTTATTTAAACAGCCTCACTGTTAAACAACAATCTGTTTTCATTTAGATGTATGTATGTGTGTATATATACATTGTGTGTGTGTGAATGAATATTGGATAAAATAAAAAGTTTAACAGTAAGGTTACTCTACTTTAAGCTAATTTTATTAGCAATGGGGCAACGTTACTTGAGGACCCAAATGCAGAGATGCTTGAAGCAGAGATAAGTGAAGCAAGAACTCATCTCTGCTTGGGCAATTGAGGCAGACATCCAAAAATGCAAAAATACAAAATATAAAGAACCAAAAAACATCAGGGGAAACTCACCTGGAGAACCAGAGATGAGGAAGCAACAAAAAACTACAAGAAAACAGCAGCGAGTGACTGCAGAGGTGGAGTATATAAGGGGAACAGAACAAAGGATGGACTGATTAGCTGAATATGGAGCAGATGTGAGAGGAACTAATTAGAAGGAAGCCAAGGGGAAGGACACAAACACAAGGGGGCAGCAGAGAGTAACTAAAGACTGCTTGAATAAAATAGAAAAAACCAAAGACCAACAAAACAGAATAATAACTAAAAACTCAGAATGCCAATTGGGGAGAATCATAAATTTAAGTGCAATTAGAGGGAGAGGGGGTATGAATAATAAGTTTTAAGACTTCATACCCCTTATCAGACAATTTCCATGAATGGATGTCATTTCTCTGGCTGTATATTCCACCAGGTTTATTTGATGGAGGGTTTGGTTTTTATTTATTTTCAGGTGAATTTAGTTTGTTTGAAAATTGGTGTTTGGTTTGGTTTGATGTTAACTAGTCTCTTTTGTGTGTATTTGGTTGATTTATTTATTGTTGTGTCAGGATTTGGTTATGGAGTGTTGACCCAAAAGCAGAGGCAGGAAGGCAGAGGTGAATTTTTTTTTAGATTTAATTAAAAAGGGAAACTGAAAACAAAGGCAGGTTATCCAAAAGTCCAATAATGACAATGAAGTCCAAACAAGCATCAAATCAGGAGCCCAAAAATCCAAAAGAATCAAACATAAAAACTAGTCAAAACGAACCAGAAACCGTGGAGACATCAGGGGAATCACTGTCACAACGAGGAAGACTCAGGAAGACGGAGTTGGAGGAAGTTTGACAAAGTTTGGCAGTGTTTGACGAGGACCCAGCAAAGGGGAACTGAAGAGAGAGGGCTTTTTTAAAGGAGACTGAGACAAATAGGGGGCTAATGAGGAAACTAGGAGCAGGTGTGCACAGAACAAGAGAGGGAAAGAGCTAGGGAAGAAGGCGAACACAAGAGGGTAGCAGAGAGCAACAAATAGAAACCTGGAAATAACAACAAAATGATAATCAAATAACTAGGACTATAAAACATGGAGAAAAGAAAACGAAACACAAGAAAACAAGGAGTAAAATAAGACTGAATTGTCTGAAATAAATTCCTATTTATTCAACCTTTTTTGCCAAAAAGGATATTCTCCGGGAAATACAAAAAAAAAACTACTTTTGATATTTTTCATCAGTTATCTATCCATAAAAAGGAGATTAAAGAAGAAAACAAAAATCAATACATATATACACGTATATGGGTTGATTGCAATGATGGAAAAAGAATTAACCAGTTTAAATCCTATTTCAAACATTTTTTTTTGTTCATGTGGATTCTTGGTATCTTGTGTTCATCACAGTGATTAATCTATTTTTTATTTTTTTTATTGCAAAAAAAGAATATACAAGAACACTATAGAACAGGGGTCTGCAACCTGCGGCTCCAGAGCCACATGTGGCTCTTTGGACCCTCTCCAGTCGCTCTTAATAGTGGCTAAAATGTATATAAAGAGCTAAATAATTTACTTTAATATATACCGGTATCAATAGCTTTATTGTTTTTTATAAGTGGGAAAAGAATGAGATTAAAAGAACCAGAAATATGTTTTAAGAGACATTTTTCTATGAATTAGCTTGAAAATTATATGTTTTAACATTAAAAATACATGAATTGTTGATTGTTTGAGATGGCAACAACTAATTTCCTATACAAGATTAAAAAAATAAGGTTTTCTAGAAAAAGTCATGTTACATTTTGCGGCTCTAAACAACTTTTACTTGGTCGGACTCTGGGCAAAACGGCTCTTTGGGTATGAAAGGTTGCAGACCCCTGCTATAGAACATTATTAATTACAAACAGATACAATATCAAAGGGCTTTATAAAACAGAGCAATTTTACAATGTCAAAATCAAATCTGTGCTCGTTGGTTCGCAAATCTTTAAGGGCAGTTATGATTTTAATGGTACAGAGATTAATCTGACAGGATGCGACGGGGTTGATTATCCAGCCGTCACGCTGTGGAGCCGAGTGCAAACTGACAAACCATCTGACTGCTGCTGACTCACAAACGCATGACGACTCACTCTGTGGGGATAGAAACGCTAAAAGCCATCGGGAAGACTTCCCATCTGCCCACCTGTTAAATGGAAATATTCCCAATCAGGATTCTGGCTTTCACATGGATTAAAAGAATTAAACCAGAATAACCTCAGCTGGGTTTAGTTGGATAGGAACCAATCTGTCTCTATGATTTGACTGAACTGACTCTGTTAACTGCCTTAGGATGATAAAGGTTGTTAAATTAGCGCTATATAGATAAACTCTGTCACTGTTGTTTATTTTAATCCTGCATCATACAGTGCTGTGAACAAGGGTTTCTCCTCTGTGTTTGGAAAATTTAATTTCTTATTTCATGTAATAATTTATGCAATTTACTCATTGTAAAAGTTTTCACTCCGCCTGTTTCACCTGCAAGGCCACAACGCCTGAGCGAGGATGTTTATAGACCAGACAGAGCTTCTTCCCATAATAAACCAGATTCTTTCTCCAGGTTTATTCATAACATGTTACTGTTTAACCAAAGTGTCTGTCATTTGTTTTAACTTTCCATTATTCTAAGTAAGGGAAACAAACTCTGTCCAGATCAGAACAGGGTTGATTACGGTGCAATAAGGGCCGTATGATAAAATATTCTCTTTTGGCAAAGATCAAAATAAAGTGCAGACTGAGTGGAATGCATCAATCTCTATTTATACTTTTTTCCCACTACAATTTGGCGTTGCCAAGGCAGGATTCTCCTCGACAGATTTTTTCAAGGGTCAGGTACCACCTGTAGGAAGCAGTCATCCAACCTCAATACCACCTTTAGAAGTTTAAGGAAATGAGGATTTCTGGCATCGAGGTCCCTGGAGGTCAGCAGGATTAAAGCGAACCATTTCTTTTATGAGACGGTATGAAGAATCTTCTGTCGCCACAATTTAAAGTAAATTTCAAAAACATTATTTAAAACCAACAAATTGCGAACAGATTTAAAGATGATTAGAAATCAAATACTGGAAAATTAGCTTAAACAAAGTCTCTCCATAAAAAATAAATAAATGTAATCTATTTAGCGCAACAAAAAAACAACAAAATTAAAGATTAATAGGTTAATCATTTTTAATCCACTAAAAATATGTATAATATTAAAGTACCTACTTACATAGCGTACATGTACATACATACATAATAAAAGATCATTTTCTTTTGGGGAGAGGAGCGACAATTTGTATTTTTTCACCTGAGAACCAAAAGGCCCTTTCAAGGAGTCTAAGCACTGAGAGGAAGTTTGTAGGTGCGGCCAGAAGATACTTAATTTCCGAGCCAGCTCCCATGTCAGAGGATGAAGAGAGCACATCCAGTTAGTCACAGTCAGAGAAACAGGACTACACTGGAAAACAGGCCAAGCTCCAACATCTAGAAACAAAGGTGTTGATGGCAGCAGCACAGCTGATATTTCTCTCCAGGATGGAGTCACAGCCAAACAGGAACAGACCAGATGAAGCTACTATGAGAAAAAGCAGAGAGTCTTTTACCCCATTTACACCATCCTTGAAAAACCGTTCTGAGACCGGTCCGAGCTCAGTAACTGAGATAACTTAGGGTGTGTAAATGGAAAGCAAACTGAACTGAACCGAGCTAGACACAACCGAGCTAGACACAACCGGACTGAGCTAACTGCAGACCAGTTCCAGAGGTGGGTTCGGCTCGGTTTGTCCCTGGCTAGGTTCTCTGATAACAAGAGCGCATGAGCAGAACGCGTCATCTCCATCTGGCTGCACATCGCGATTCACACTCCATTCCAGTAGATGGCGGTAATGCCGCTGCCAACACAAAACAGAAGAAGAACAACTATAAACAACAATGGAAATCTTCTCCACGCAACATTTTTATTTGCTTGATTCCCTCCTTCTTCATCTTCTTCTTCTTGTGTTTTATAGCGGTTGGCAAACAACTGTTGGTGCATTAGCACCACCAACTGCTTGATTTCCTCCTTCAACACTGGCAGTAATACCCCAGATCGTCACTAGGAGGCAAGGAACCGAGATAGCGTGATGCGTAAACGGTCGTCAGAACCGAGCTCGGCCTGGTCTCGGCATGGATCGGTTTTTCAAGGGTAGCGTAAATGGGGTATATAATTTCTAAAAAGCTCCTAGCGCCAAATCTAGAGACTTTTTTCTGCTACTGCAGACTTTGGAGACAACATCTAAAAGCAGCGAACTCTGCTCTCCAGAGCGAGTAGATTGGTAACCCCGCCTCCTGCTCTCCTCTATCTTGTCTGCTGTCATGATTCATGCAGCTATTATTTCATCCAAATGAAAAATGGAGAACAGATAAGCAGATCATGGCTTGTCTACAGTGAAAAGAAGGACTGGGTTATTTACTTTGGCCTTTTTGGAAACACAGGAAGGAGCAATCAGCTAAGTGAGCTTAGTGCTTGGAAAAAATCTTTCATTCCTTTAGAGACAGCATGAAAAGTCAGCTGAGTACAAAACATAGAGAGGAAAACAAGAAAAGGGACAAGAAGAGAGGGACACAACCTAGAACAGAGAATGGATGTCTACTCTATTAACATTTCTCTATCTGGAGAATGGGGCTGTTTTATGTGTAGCTTTCTCCATTCAGAGGGGCCCCTGCCTGTCTTTGCTTAGGGCCCCATATTTCCTAAATCCGCCCCTGAGTGGAGCAAATGGTTAAATTCTGATGTGGAAAATAGAAAATATATAAATGAGCATAAAGGACTGTAGGGTAAACATAGCCCTAGTTTGCTTAGAGCAGAGTAAACCTTTCTATATTGCAACAGGTTTAATAGAATTTAAAAACCATCTGTTCTTTTCTTTAAACGTTACTGTTATCCTCAACAATAAATGTGGACTTGAAATGTGACAAAATGCAAAACAGTTTAGTTTCTGTCAAAACCTTAACAAAAAAAAACTAACAAGAAACACGGAGTTTGCAGCTCAAACTTTGCTAAGATGTTTTTATCTGCTTTCCAGAAAAGTCTTTGCTGTGAGTCTCTGTCATATAAACAGGCTTATTTTAGAACCAAAGACATGAATCCACTCTGAGGTGAGTCATGGTTTCTGGCTGCCAGGCTGAGCGGCTTCACTTTATTTCTCCATTTAGAGTCCTTCATCTAAAGGAAACAGGGATTGCTACTTTAGCTGTTAGTTTGATTTTTAAATGAAAACATCTCTTGGATCATAATGAAGGTCTCAATTCACTGAAATCCAGTAGAGATTAAAAAGGCTGGAAACTCTACAGTACCTGACAGAGATCTTAGTTACACAACAAAGTCGGCTATTTAGGCTGACTTTGTTCTTTTCTCTCTTTCATATTTTTCACTGGAAAAAAATCTAAATCTAGATAAGTCATTTTTTCTTAAAATAAGTGCATTTCTTCTTAAATCCAGGAGATTAAAGAGATATTTTGCCAATGGAACAAGACAATTTAGATTTAAAATAAGAAAACACAATTGCATTGTCTTATTCCAAGTGCATATTATCTAATTATCTTATTTTAAGTGTAAAAATACTAATTCCATTGGCAAATTATCAATTTTACCTATTCAAATCAAGGGTAAATACACTTAATTTAAGACATTTTTAATTATTTCTAAATAATTTTTGCAGTGTTATTGATGCATTGGTGGCAGCATTAAACATGTTTGCACCCTTCGATGTTGAAGAGCATTTTCAGGAACAGAGAAAGAAAACATGACAAATAATTATTCTCATTGAAATTATTCACTGAAATTGACTAGAGTCTTTTAAACAAAATTTCTTTTTGTACACCCTCGTGTATACAAAAAGAAAAAATAAATCTAAGTCTAAGTGTCAGGAACCAATGGACAACGGACCGTTAGCGGAGACCATTTATTTTAGTTTCACTTTCAGACCTTCTATTTCACTGCTTGCTAAGCGACTGTGGTAAAAAATACATCAGAAAAGATCTCCTGCTGCAGCTTTAAGGCATAAAAAAACAAAAATATTTCTTTTTTTTCCAATTCTTCTCTCTCTCCTCTTTTCTCTTTTTTTTTTCTTTTTTCCTTTTTCTTCTTCCGTTTTCCTGCTCTATTTACATTGCAGTGTCCATATAAACTGTAAAACGCATAATTATAATAAAGCAATTTATATGCCTGAAACAAGTGGAGCAATATGGCGATAGCCGTACAGCTACACTTGAGAAAGTAAAATCTGTTGGGCTCTTTTTGGCATCAAGATAATTATTCTTATTGCCAGAGAGGACACTGTAAAAAATAAAAAAACGTTTATGTTACATGTTTAAGAGAAATATTTAATCTTAAATGATGAGTAAAGCTGTTTCGTTCATCATCAGATTGGTGACGTTTCTCTAAAAATCTTCTCCCACAGTTTCTGGTTGTTAGTGGTCCATGTGCAGCAGCAGTAGCTCCTCTCAATGCTAAAGACGGGAGCATCCTGTGGAGCAGCACCCAGAGCAGAAAGCAGCTTTAGTTGCTCACCACCTCCTTCCACAGCGCTGACGTCACAGTCTAATTTACAGTTTATAGAATTATTTAGCGACAAGGCTAGGCTAATTGCATGCAGCGAGGCTAATGCTTTATTCTGCTTTCCCTGCCTCTTTTTTCAGACGTCAGGATCTGAGCCAGAATGGATAAAGACAGATAGGACTGATTTAAAGAGAGGTTTATTTTTCCCCACACACTTTGAATGCATCATAAACCCCTCCTCTAATCGATTTTCTCACACACAACAGCAACCAACAAATGAAATATGGTGATAGCAGCTGTTTCAGCTGAGCGATATACGGCAGCAGGTTGGATTTCATGCCGATGAACAAAAGATGTATGTATGTATGTATGTATATATATATATATATATATACACATACACACACCCACACAAACATACATTCACTACTGTTCAAAAGTTTGGGGTCACCCAAACAATTTAGTGTTTTCCTGAAAAGTCACACTAATTCACCGCCCTACATTGTGAAATGAATAGAAAATAGAGTTAAGACATCGACAAGGTTAGAAATAATGGTTTATATTTGAAATAAGATTTTTTTTTTCACATCAAGCTTGGCTGGTTGGATGGGCACTTCCTGCGTTCCATACGGTCACGCTGCTCCCACAGCAGCTCAATGGGGTTCAGATCTGGTGACTGCGCTGGCCACTCCATTACCCATAGAATACCAGCTGCCTGCTTCTGCTCTAAATAGTTCTGCACAATTTGGAGGTGTGTGTAGGGTCATTGTCCTGTTGTAGGATGAAATTGGCTCCAATCAAGCGCTGTCCACTGGGTATGGCATGGCGTTGCAAAATGTAGTGATAGCCTTCCTTATTCAGAATCCCTTTTACCCTGTACAAATCTCCCACCTTACCAGCACCAAAGCAACCCCAGAGCATCACATTACCTCCACCGTGCTTAACAGATGGCGTCAGGCATTCTTCTAGCATCTTTTCATTTGTTCTGCGTCTCACGAACCTTCTTCTTTGTGATCCAAACACCTCAAACTTGGATTCATCCGTCCACAACACTTTTTTCCAGTCTTCCTCTGTCCAATGTCTGTGTTCTTTTGCCCATCTTAATCTTTTTTTTTTTATTGGCCAGTCTCAGATTTGGCTTTTTCTTTGCCTCTCTGCCCTGAAGCCCAGAATCCTGCAGCCGCCTCTTCACTGTGGATGTTGACTCTGGTGTTTAGAGGGTACTATTTAATGAAGATGCCAGTTGGGGACCTGTGAGGCGTCCGTTTCTGAAACTAGAGACTCTAATGTACTTATCTTCTTGCTCAGTTGTGCAACGCGGCCTCCCACTTATTTTTCTACTCTGGTTAGAGCCTGTGTGTGCTGTCCTCTGAAGGGAGCAGTACACACCGTTGTAGGAAATCTTCAATTTCTTAGCAAATTTCTCACATGAAATAGCCTTCATTTCTAAGAACCAGAATAGACTGTTGAGTTTCAGATGAAAGTTCTCTTTTTCTGGCCATTTTGAGCATTTAATTGACCCCACAAATGTGATGCTCCAGAAACTCAATCTGCTCAAAGGAAGGTCAGTTTTGTAGCTTCTGTAATGAGCTAAACTGTTTTCAGACGTGTGAACATGATTGCACAAGGGTTTTCTAATCATCAATTAGCCTTCTGAGCCAATGAGCAAACACATTGTACCATTAGAACACTGGAGTGATCGTTGCTGGAAATGGGCCTCTATACACCTATGGAGATATTGCACCAAAAACCAGACATTTGCAGCTAGAATAGTCATTTACCACATTAGCAATGGATAGAGTGTATTTCTTCAAAGTTACGACTAGTTTAAAGTTATCTTCATTGAAAAGTACAGTGATTTTCCTTCAAAAATAAGGACATTTCAATGTGACCCCAAACTTTTGAACATCCATACATACTTCCATTTATTGTGCATCACGATTACAGCCCAAATATATTGAGATATTAGATTTTATTAATATTAACCAGCCCTAATTCAAAGAACTTTGCAGAACATTTTAGAATGTTTTTGGCTATTATGTAATATACTTATGGCGCCCGCTGGAGAAAACCCCAATGGTCACATTCATTGCAAAAGCAAGCGAGTTTTTTGTATGGAAGAAAAACAGTCTAATTGGATTCCACCTTTTTTTGTGCACCGAATTCTAAACACTGAATTTTTTAGCACTGAATTTTAAAACTGAATCTGTTTTTATCTGGTAAAAGTTTGCCTGCAAAAAACCACACCTGCAACCTGGACTCAAGCCAAAGCAATCTACACTTGATACAGTCCAGCAGCTTCTAGCCAATGAAATTAGCTCATTTGGTCACGTGACACAACAGTTGGGCATAGTTTTGTTCCTGGCTGAATGAGGAGTTTTTCTTGTTAAATAGATGATTACAAAGCGCCAGGTAGCTGCTAATATACAGCTATTAGATGATTTTTCATCTGAAGGGACAGGGCGAAATAACCGAGCCGGTCACAGCTAGTGCGGCACCCCTGCCTACCAACACTCTTGGTATGATCCGGCCGGCAATAAACTTTTTTTTTTCCAAATGAGCTCATTTCATTGGCTAGCATCCGCTCGACTGCATCGAGTGTCGATTGCTTTGGCTCAAGTTCAACAAAAGGTCAACACATTGGCAGGTGAATTTTTTGCAGCTGAATTTTCCACCAGATTAAAATTCAGAGTAAGGAATTCAATGTGTAAAAAATTGAGTGTTCAAAATACAGTGTTAAAAAAATTCGGTGCACAAAAAAAGGCAGATTTTAATGAGATTGTTTTTCTTCCATAACATTGAAGGTCTGTCGGAGAATCTACTTGCAGTTCTATAGATTTCCTGCAGTCCTTCCTGGAAATCTCTGTGTGACACTGGGAAACGTGCAGTCACAGATAAAGCATCTCTCCAGGGTGCGGGACATGATAAAAAATAAATAAAAAAGGGAAATCATTTTGCTTGCAGCCAGAGGCAAAGCTAAATTAAGATTAGTGGGATTTTTTTTTCCTGAAACAGTCACATTTCAGAATCAGCAATGAACATTACAAGTCAGTAGTAAACGGACCAAACAGAAGCCCAGCTTCATTTATTCTTCTTTTCATTTGTACGCTGGAGAAAATGGACAGATTTAAATCCAATCCTGCGAATAATCTCCATCTGGTTTTATCTTTACACCCTTAGACTGTCCTGAATGAAATGAAATACAATAAAAACAGATTTCTGGCATAAATATCTTCTTAAGGATTATGTTTCCCATCTTGATCTCTGGCATTCGGCTCCTGACAGCTTGCAGTGGATTTTATCCTTGATTACATGAGACTCAGACTGTCTAGTCTCCAAGTCTAAATCAAGTCTAAAGTCTTCAGGGCATAAATTTAAGTTCTGTTAGAACTGGAGTCAAGTTAGATTTAATACTGATGAGTGAATGCTTCCTATAATAACACGCACATAAATTAACATAAACTATATTATATAGATAAATTAATTATATACTATAGCTCCAATTCCCATCATGTCATCTCAGGTCACTTTCCAGTTCACCAGCAACAGACCAGATGAAGCTACTATGAGAAAAAGTAAAAAATTTGCATGTTTTCTAAACTAAAACCAGGCTTTGTTGGGCTACTGTATAAAACCTGGAACTAAACGCTATTTCTGACGTTTTGAATTGAAAAAGTTTCCTGGATGGAAGAGAATCGTCTTCAAACTTGGAAACAAAGTCCAGTGGATTGTTTTTTAACTTTTTTGAAATGACTCTGACCTGGATGACTTAAAATCTTCTGCAGCACACTGTGATAATGGTGTAAATATATGTTCCACATAGAGAGGAAATCAAATCTTTTTTTTATATAATTTCTGTCTCCTTGAACCCCAGTGGGCCTCAGCAGATGGCCGCTCACACTGAGCCTGGTTCTGCTGGAGGTTTCTTCCTGTTCAAAGGGAGTTTTTCCTCTCCACTGTCGCTACAAGCATGCTTAGTGTGAGGGATTGCTGAAGAGTCAATGAGTCGATGCAATCAGCTGGTTTTCCTTAGATAGAAAACTTTGAATCAATCTGACTGGATGATCTGGTGAACTGGAAAGTGACCTGAGATGACATGATGTGAATTGGAGCTATAGAAATAGACTGAATAGAATTGAATTGAATTGAAATCTCTAACTGTCCAACTGCACCACATCCCTCTTCAAATCAAAAATTGTTTTTTGTGTTGATTTATTTCCCTCCTGACTGTTCATCACGGGTTGGACTTGTTGCATCCAACTTTGTTGAAGCTCTACAAACAGACGACTGATGCATCATCAAGCCAAATGCCAAATATTTCTTGGAATTGCCTGTTTTGGAGCCGTTTCCATTGTCCTGCACAGCGAGCCATCTGGCACATGAAGTAAGGACTCTGCAACAGTCAGCTGGAAAACCGGATAAGACTTCCTGGTGAGAACTGATACATTATCAGGAGCTTAAAACAAGCGTATATGAATTCTAATGAAGCCCAGATAATAGTGGGTTGTGGGAGAACATAGTAACTTTCCAAAGAAATTGATTGCTGATTAACATTGATTTAACAGAAAGTTCATGCGTTACATTATTTGCATTGATGCCACAGTGGAGAGACAAAATCCAGGCACACATTTCGAATAAAAAATAATATATAACAGAGGTTCTGTAAACAAGGGGGGCTGCACTTGCTTGAGGACTTAAATGCAGTGATGAGTGAAGCAGAGATTAGTCAAAAACAGTAAAATACTTAGAACAAAAAACCAGCAGACATCAGGGTAAACTCACATGGGGAGCCAGAGATGACGAAGCAACACACAGCAACAAGCAACCAGTGACTGAACATGATAGAATGGGAGAATGAACGAAGACCAGGCTAATCAGCAGATATGGAGCAGGTGTGGATGGAGGAGACCAGAAAGGAGCTAAGGGGACGGAGACAGGCACAAGGGGGCAACAGAGATCAACCAAAGCAAAGACTGCTTAAACAAGCATAAAATGGAAATTAAACCAAAGATCAGCAAAACAGAACAACTGATAAATAAAAACTCAGAGTCCCAACAGCAGAGAACCATAACAGGTTCATGGTATCCAATGATTTACTTATTATAAACAGCATTTTCTTTATCATCTCATGATCCCTATCAGCACAACCCGCCTGTATGTTAAAAGAGAGAGAAGCACCACGGCGGTGTTTCCTTGCAAGCAAGACATCTGCCACAAGACAACTGCTTTTCACACCAGTCAGTCCATTAATGAGAACATCATAGCCATCACACAAAAAATCTCTTTCTCTGTGCTGAGGGTGTTGTAAATTAGCCTGGCGTAGTCCGACTCAATTCTAGTCAGAATGAGTCTGATGCTGCTCCATAGAGCTGTGATTATGGGGCGTGTTTCAAACGAACCAGGAAAAAAATGCCTCTGCACTCAATTGGATAGACCTACAACCAATAAGAGCAACGGAGTGCGTGACGTATGTTAAGCGACGCAAAGTTGTTGTCAACAAAAATCAAAGCGTGCAGTTGCACGCCTAGAATAAGAAGAGGAGCCTTGATGGCGTTTCTCTGTTCCTCTTTTAAAATTAATTTGCTGTCGATATCTTCTAGAACAGACCTAATAGCAGAATCTACTCACCTCAACTCTCCAGCGGCAGCCATTGTTGTTGTCACCCAAGCGCGCTTTGGTGACGTGGTTGATTACGTTACTGTTGATCATCTGTCCATCATCGTATAAAGCCCGCCCTGACAATTTGATTGGATCGCCAGAGAGTGGGCGATAATACTCGCGCCACTATTGAGCAATGCCAGACCGAACTTCCCGACCTCAAACGTTGTGGGCAGGACTAAGTTCGGAATGGCACCCAGGCTAGTTGTAAATTGATTCACCACATCAATAATCTATTTCCCAGAATATGATAACATAACAGCACTTTCTTCCTAAGAAAAAAAAATTGATATGATTTAAACCTTTATTATTCTTTACTAATTTATTGGGTTGTGGGCAAGACACAGTCGTGATGGAGTAATGAGTGGGTAACAGTAGAGAAGCTGCAGAGAGGTCTGTTAAACTGCTGCTTCCTGGGTGGTCAGGGTTCTGGAGGACTCAAATTTTCTGCAACAAAATATTAAGTTAATGTCATGTTTGGCTTAAGGTTCCTAACCCACATGCAGAAAACACTGAAGCAGGAGAAAAGTACAAATGTTTATTTAAATAATTCTGTACAACAAAAAACAGATCCAGGGGTTAATCAGATCCAGGACTTGGTCACGAGTGGGTTCACTGCAGAGGGGGACAGAGGAGTTAGTGGATGTCCAGGTAATTTGCAGGATGAGAGTGAGCAGGGCTATACCTGTTCTGGAGTTTGGGCAGAGCGGCTGAGGGAGGAAACCTTGAGGGTCCAGAGGCTGACGGCAGGCTGAGGGCTTGGCGGAGGCAGAGCTTGGTTTGAGTGTTTGCAGATCACAGATTTGAGTTTCCTTCCAGATTCTTCAGAGAGCGGGCAGGCAGGTCTTTGACAGGAATAATTATCCAGGGTTCTTCAGAGAACAGACAGGCAGATTTCCAACAGAGAAACTCTTCAGGGTTTCTGGTTTCAGGCAGGTTCAACCTGGGAAGCAGAAAGGAGAAAACAGATCAGGTTCAGGTTTTCTGGGAGTCAGAGATTCAGACAGGCAGGTTGGCTCAGGCTTGCTAACCGTAACTGGCAAACACTCTGGCACTGGAGAGACGTCCTCTGCCTCCTTAAATACTGATCTCCTGATGAGCAGACGAGCGACAGGTGGTGCAATCAGCTCCGGCTCCAGGAGATCTAGTACGCCCTCTGGTGGAGAAAAGTGGATAGACCTCCAGATCCCAACAGTTAAGGGCAGCATCATTTTTGCTCAGGCCAGTTTCATGAGTTTATTGTTTTAAATAATTCTGGTGAAGTATGGTTGAAAAGAATTACTTTATTTTTATAGAATTTGTATTTATTATTACTTTTTTCAGATTAATATAGTTTCTGTGACCATTGTGTTCTCTTTTATAAAAAAAAAAGTACCAGTAATTTTGTGATTCAAATTCATGGAAGCCTCAATAAATAGGGTTAATGTAATAAAAAATCATTTTTCCTTCAGAAATCGCTTCAGTAAAATCACTGACTGTTTATTGAATTACGACTGATGTGTTCATTTAAAGTCTTTCACATTGATTGTTATCTTACCAACTTCAATTCACTAAAGCTAAAACATTTGAAAGAAAAACTTATCATGTCTGCTCTTATGATTCACAATTTATTTATTTTTAAATGATTCACTATATATTCATAATACATTCTTGACACTAATTGGTGGAAACTCAACAGGCTTGTCGGTTCTTTAGGAATTTTTATGATATAATCTCTCTCTGTACCTGAGGCTAAACAGCAACAGTTCGCCTACGTCCTGTAAGAACAAATGTAGGAAAACAGTTTTCAGTGCCAGTAAAGGTCAACTATCACTTAGGGGGGAATTTCTGCTTGGCATCTGTCAGATTCCCACAGCATCATCTTGTCATACTGACAGCATGGCCGCCCAGTGCGTACGTTTCCCATAGGAGAGTGGATGAAGCCAGTCAGGCCTTGGCTTCTGTCGGCACTCACAGTTCCTTCTCTCTGAACATGAGGAGCTCATAGCCTGAAAGCTATCAAAGATCAACATATAATCTAATAATAGTTTATGTGTCATTACTAATAATTTCTCTGTGGAAAGACATGTGACACCAGCATGTGAAGTATTTGAATATGTTTTACTTGGAGCTGAATGATTTTGATCAATAAACTTTTATATTTTGAACGGAAGTTGAGGTAAACTTATTCCATATCTATGCAGAATTATCTGTTTGACCGTGATTTGAGCTTGAATCACGCTTTCATTCGTTGTCCTAATGTATCAGCCAGTAGGATGTGTGTTAATAAACAATATATGCCAGTCCAAATATTATCTGATTAAATTCCATATTTCCCCCCCCTACTGGGATGGGAAATAAATATATTAAAGTCGCACTGGCACCAGTCAGCCCATGTCTAGAACCTCCCATCTCACTAATGGTTTACTCACTAGTTTAACTCATTTAATTCTGAAGGCAACTGATTTTTATTTAGGGGTGTTAAAGGAAAAGTCGCTCATATTCAGAATTCAAACTTCTGAAAGTTCTTTAAATCTGAAATGATTCCATCCTGTTCAATAAATGATCAGTGTTTTTAATTCAGAGTAATTTTCATGTGAATGTGCTTTACTGGAGGCATCCATGTTTGTCAAAGAACACTACTGCCACCTACTAGTTAGTGACGTCACGGTGCGGTATCGGCTGTTGATCAAGTCCCAGTGCTGTATCTGGTGTTTGTCACAACGCGCTATTATCCAAGTCATCTTGAAAACATTCTTCTTCCAAATGTTGGCTACATATTACGGGTTTTTTCTCTGGCCAGAAGTTCGATGGAAAATCCTCCCTCTTCAAGTTGGCGATCCAACGACCAACCCGTCCGTGGAGGATCAGGAATCAGAAAGGTGGAATAACTCTTTATTTCCCTTTTACCCGATGTATTCCAGCATCCAGCTGCCATGCACGTGGGCATTGTCAGTTTCACTATAGCTCTGGTGAATTTCAATGGTGAAGTCCTCTGGAAATCTTCAATAATTGTTGTTGATTGCAGATGTGTCTAGTAGTTCCCATTGATTTAGCTTGGAAAGCGGGGAGAATGGCGCTAGGCTTACCGCACCGTGACGTCACTGCTGGAAGATGGCAGGAGGGAGGGGCTACTATATTTGGGCAAAAATGGCCGCTCCCAGACTCGATTATTTTTATTTTTTTACTGATTAACACTAAGTTCATCAAATCACAGTGAACGTATTAGTTTTAGTTATAGATAATGATCCATTGATTATTCCTTGCTGACCAGACTTTTCCTTTAAAGTTACAGGAAAGTGAAAACAAATGTAGGCCACAGTTAAATTGAATTAAATTGAAAATAAATTCAAACTGGAAAGCTGGACGCAGGTTCCAGCTTTCAAAAACCTACAATGCAGCTTTTGAGTTAATCCCTTCCCGCTATCATCACAGCCCCGCCCCCTTTACAGGAGAGTGGAGGACCTCACCTGTTCAGCCAGACCAACGATTCCCTCTAACGACCCCCCTTTCAGAGACATAGGCCCCGTCCACACGAAGTCAAACCCTGGCCTAAACGCACAAATGTTTCACCAAACCAGCCTCTCATCCATACGAAGCCGGCGTTTCGGGGGTCTGTAAACGATCTTTTTTTTATTCAGCCTTCAGAGTGGGAAGATTCTGAAACGCCGTTTTCGCGTTTCCATCTTTAAGCTCTAACCGCATTTTTTTTCTTACACGCATGCGTCATAGCGTCGCCTTTAAAAACACGCATGCGTCATAGCGTCGCCTCTAAACACGCATGCGTCATAGCGTCGCCTCTAAACACGCATGCGTGACACAGTATCACAACAACAATGGCGCCGTACTGTGTTGAATGGTTGCTGCTCATGCTACTCACCCTGCTGTCGGGCTTACAACAGAATCTTCTTCTTCTGGAATATCTCCAGGAAGAACAGAGCAATATCGACCACATAGTTCAGCACCTGAATTTGACTGAACCACCAAAATGGACCCGCAGGGCAACCATGTATAAATATTACTGCGCATGCCCAACATTTCGTCGCCTATTTTTGCTTTGGCACCACAGCGCCACTTACAGGCCTGGCATACATTTTGCAGCGTTTTCATGCATTCGTGTGGACGCTCACATTTATTTTACGTCTCCGTCTTTACGGCAAACGTTCTGGAAAATATTAACGTTTCGTGTTCGTTTCGACTTTGTGTGGACGGGGCCATAGACAGGTATGGGGCATTGCAGGCTAACAAAGAAACCAAACGACCCCCATTCCAAAGGGGGGGACCCGTTCATCCGTTTCGATTTGCATGTTTTCTAAACTAAAACCAGGCTTTGTTGGGCTGCTGGATAAAACCTGGAACTAAACGCTATTTCTGACATTTGGAAAAGAAAAAACTTCCTGGATGGAAGAGAAACGTCTTCTTGCAAACAAAGTCCAGTGGATTCTTTTTAATTTTTACTTTTGGAGGATCAAACTTTGTGTTATTTATTCACATAAATTCAAAGTAAAATACCTTGAAGTTCGAGGTTATGTGATAAAATGAGCAATATTTCCAGGACCAGTTCCAGAATCAGTGATATTCTTCCGTAATGTTATGTTCAGCTACAGTTTTCACAGCAGTGAGCTGAGCACCACCACCAGCTCAGCTACAGCCGTCCCCAGATGAGACCATGTCTGTGTTAAATACTGAAAGTGTGTCTGCTGGGACAGCGGGGATGGCTGACTGTTCTCCCTAAGGCTTGCCGAGGTTCCACGCTGCTGCAGAACCCAACCAGGCAGGCACAGTCTAAGATCTAAAGCCTCTCCTGGGAAATCTGAGGATCATGAGTTAGAGAAGCTTCTTGGGACCAAACTGCTGACAGAGAGGACTCTGCCACAGACACTGCATCACATCTAATTAGACACCAAGGAAAGCTGGGTGTGATTCACAGAGCGAGGAATTTTCACATGTGACTGGCTACAAGTTTCTGTCACTGAATCTAGATAAGGATTATAAAACAGGATGAAACAAGTCCAGCAATGGAGGATGATAGTTTGTGTTTTCTCGAGCGAAAAACTTTTTTACATTCAGAGGAATGCTCTAAATAATCCAAGTAAAGAAAGAAAAAAACTTTTACTGAAAATACCACTGATGTCACTGCGCAGTGGGAGGAGGAAGCTCTGCTGTTATTCCTTCTAATGTATAAATAAAGCCTCCATAGTGGAGATTAATATGTGCTGAATGCCTTCTGGTGCTAAATTAGGATTTACATCAGAAGCAGAGCTGAGCCACCGATTATGGCTGAGAAAATGTCTTATTTACCCCCTTCCTGCTTTCCTCTGGATGGATGGATGGATGGATGGATGGATGATGGATGATGGATGGATGGATGGATGGATGGATGGATGATGGATGGATGGATGGATGGATGATGGATGATGGATGGATGGATGGATGATGGATGGATGGATGGATGGATGATGGATGGATGGATGGATGGATGGATGGATGGATGGATGGATGGTGGATGGATGGATGGATGGATGGATGGATGATGGATGGATGGATGATGGATGATGGATGGATGGATGGATGGATGGATGGTGGATGGATGGATGATGGATGGATGATGGATGGATGGATGGATGATGGATGGATGATGGATGGATGGATGGATGATGGATGGATGATGGATGGATGATGGATGATGGATGGATGATGGATGGATGATGGATGGATGGATGGATGGATGATGGATAGATGATGGATAGATGGATGGATGGATGGATGGATGATGGATGGATGGATGGATGGATGATGGATGGATGGATGGATGATGGATGGATGGATGATGGATGGATGGATGGATGGATGATGGATAGATGGATGGATGGATGGATGGATGGATGGATGGATGGATGGATGGATGGATGGATGGATGGATGGATGGATGGATGGATGGATGGATGGATGGATGGATGGATGGATGGATGGATGGATGGATGGATGGATGGATGGATGGATGGATGGATGGATGGATGGATGGATGGATGGATGGATGGATGGATGATGGATAGATGGATGGATGATGGATAGATGGATGGATGATGGATGGATGGATGGATGGATGATGGATGGATGGATGGATGATGGATGGATGGATGGATGGATGGATGGATGGATGGATGATGGATGGATGGATGGATGGATGATGGATGATGGATGGATGGATGGATGATGGATGGATGGATGGATGGATGATGGATGGATGGATGGATGGATGGATGGATGGATGGATGGATGGTGGATGGATGGATGGATGGATGGATGGATGGATGGATGGATGGTGGATGGATGGATGGATGGATGGATGGATGATGGATGGATGGATGATGGATGATGGATGGATGGATGGATGGATGGATGGTGGATGGATGGATGATGGATGGATGATGGATGGATGGATGGATGATGGATGGATGATGGATGGATGGATGGATGATGGATGGATGATGGATGGATGATGGATGATGGATGGATGATGGATGGATGATGGATGGATGGATGGATGGATGATGGATAGATGATGGATAGATGGATGGATGATGGATGGATGGATGATGGATGGATGATGGATGGATGATGGATGGATGGATGGATGATGGATGGATGGATGGATGGATGATGGATGGATGGATGGATGATGGATGGATGGATGATGGATGGATGGATGGATGGATGATGGATAGATGGATGGATGGATGGATGGATGGATGGATGGATGGATGGATGGATGGATGGATGGATGGATGGATGGATGGATGGATGGATGGATGGATGGATGGATGATGGATAGATGGATGGATGATGGATAGATGGATGGATGATGGATGGATGGATGGATGGATGATGGATGATGGATGGATGGATGGATGGATGATGGATGGATGGATGATGGATGGATGGATGGATGATGGATGGATGGATGGATGATGGATGGATGGATGGATGGATGATGGATGATGGATGGATGGATGGATGGATGATGGATAGATGGATGGATGATGGATGGATGGATGGATGATGGATGGATGGATGGATGGATGGATGATGGATGATGGATGGATGGATGGATGGATGATGGATGGATGATGGATGGATGGATGGATGGATGATGGATGGATGGATGGATGGATGGATGGATGGATGGATGATGGATAGATGGATGGAGGATGGATGGATGGATGGATGGATGATGGATGGATGGATGGATGGATGATGGATGGATGGATGGATGATGGATGGATGGATGGATGGATGGATGGATGGATGGATGATGGATAGATGGATGGATGATGGATGGATGGATGGATGATGGATGGATGGATGATGGATGGATGGATGGATGGATGATGGATGGATGATGGATGGATGGATGGATGATGGAGGGATGGATGATGGGTGGATGATGGATGGATGGATGGATGGATGGATGGTGGATGGATGGATGGATGATGGATGAATGGATGATGGATGGATGATGGATGGATGGATGGATGATGGATGGATGATGGATGGATGATGGATGGATGATGGATGGATGGATGATGGATGGATGGATGATGGATGGATGGATGATGGATGGATGATGGATGGATGGATGATGGATGGATGATGGATGGATGGATGGATGATGGATGGATGGATGGATGGATGGATGGATGGATGATGGATGGATGGATGATGGATGGATGATGGATAGATGGATGGATGATGGATGGATGGATGGATGGATGGATGGATGGATGGATGGATGGATGGATGGATGGATGGATGGATGGATGGATGGATGGTGGATGGATGGATGGTGGATGGATGGATGGATGATGGATGAATGGATGATGGATGGATGATGGATGGATGGATGGATGATGGATGGATGGATGATGGATGGATGATGGATGGATGATGGATAGATGGATGGATGATGGATGGATGGATGGATGGATGGATGGATGGATGGATGATGGATGGTGGATGGATGGATGGATGGATGGTGGATGGATGGATGGATGATGGATGAATGGATGATGGATGGATGATGGATGGATGGATGGATGATGGATGGATGGATGATGGATGGATGATGGATGGATGATGGATGGATGATGGATGGATGATGGATGGATGGATGGATGATGGATGGATGATGGATGGATGGATGATGGATGGATGGATGGATGATGGATGGATGGATGATGGATGGATGATGGATGGATGGATGGATGATGGATGGATGGATGATGGATGGATGGATGGATGGATGATGGATGGATGGATGGATGGATGGATGGATGGATGGATGATGGATGGATGATGGATAGATGGATGGATGATGGATGGATGGATGGATGGATGGATGGATGGATGATGGATGGATGGATGGATGATGGATGGATGGATGGATGGATGGATGATGGATGGATGGATGGATGATGGATGGATGGATGGATGGATGGATGGATGATGGATGGATGATGGATGGATGGATGGATGGATGATGGATGGATGGATGATGGATGGATGGATGATGGATGGATGGATGGATGATGGATGGATGGATGGATGATGGATGGATGGATGATGGATGGATGGATGGATGGATGATGGATGGATGGATGATGGATGGATGGATGGATGATGGATGGATGGATGGATGATGGATGGATGATGGATGGATGGATGGATGGATGATGGATGGATGGATGATGGATGGATGGATGATGGATGGATGGATGGATGGATGATGGATGGATGGATGGATGGATGGATGGATGATGGATGGATGATGGATGGATGGATGGATGGATGATGGATGGATGGATGATGGATGGATGGATGATGGATGGATGGATGGATGGATGATGGATGGATGGATGGATGGATGGATGATGGATGGATGATGGATGATGGATGGATGGATGGTGAACCCGCCGACCAACCGATGGACGGGTTGATCTAATTCTATGACTTCCAAAGATCGGATCTTCTGTCAGATCAGATGCTATTTTCAGCTTTGATCATTTGGGACGTTGTTATAATTCATGTTGATCATGAACTTTATAAAAACGTGAATAAAAACTGATCCTGGGTTGGCTGTAGGTAGGTAGGTAGGTAGGTAGGTAGGTAGGTAGGTAGGTAGGTAGGTAGGTAGGTAGGTAGGTAGGTAGGTAGGTAGGTAGGTAGGTAGGTAGGTAGGTAGGTAGGTAGGTAGGTAGGTAGGTAGGTAGGTAGGTAGGGTGCTGTACTTTCTTCCCCTCCTCCTCTGGCCTCATCAAATGCTACATTTGTCATGATGTTTTTAAGAGATCTGACCCACATGCAGGAAACCACTCAGAGAAGTAGAGTAAGAGTTGAACAGGTTTATAGAAATAATCAATAAGGTTAATCCAGGGTAACTCAGAGAGCTGGTGAACCGGAACTGGAAGTGAGAAGGAAAATTCAGAGGTTAGTTTAGGTTCCGTGGGAACTTTGAACAACATCTTGCAAAAAATCAGAGATGAGCGGGACTCACGTTAGCAGAAAAAGGTTCTCTTCCCAGAATCCAGTGGGTGTGGGTTTGTCCAGAGATTGGGGGGCTCGTTGGAGGGCGGGCAGGTTTTAGGTTTGGTTGGTTCCTTTAGGAGCAATGGAGCGGACTGCCACTTAAATTTCCAGGAGAACTTGAACGGGTCGTGTGGAGATTTATCCCCTGCTCAGTGTGAAGCTCCAGGGGGAGAAGGTCAAAAATCCAGTTTGCAGGATGAATTCCTGCTGAAAAGGCAAAGGCGAAAACAAGGTTAGATCTCAGAGAGACAAAGATTCAGTTTGACTCAGCTAAACTCAGCTTGGCTAGGGTACCCAAAACTAGCAAACACTCTGCCAACGAGGTAGTGGCAGTCAGCAGCTTAAGAGTCCTCAGTAATGAGCACAACCAGCCGCAGGTGTGTGGGAGGACCAACGAGAACAGGGCGCCACCTGGTGGTGGAGGGAGGGAACACAAAAAACAAACACAGCCCACACACACTGGATTCCTAACAACATTAGCATTATTCTGCTAATGACTTAGACAAACGTTATGGTCATTCTGCATATGCAGAGTGCATAAGAAACAAAGTTTTGTTTTTAAAGCTTTCTGAAAGTTTGATCACTGCTGCTTGGTAATGAAAAAGAACATTTCCATCTACAGCAGTAATCAAAGTGTAAACAGTGTGGGAGAGACATGGTGCAAAAAGGCATTGATGTGGAAGGTTCAGATAAGTGCAAAAATAAATAGATAGATATGCTGCAAAGTGCAGTAAAACATTGAGTTGAGTTCTATTTTATAGCTTCACCATGAAGTTTTTCTCATCAGTTCATCAGTGTGATGGCGGTGGGGAAGAAGCTGCTGCAGAACCTGCTGGTCCTGCATTGAATGCTGGGAAGCCTCTTCCCAGAGGGCAGCAGGGAGAACAGCCCATGGTGGGGGGGTGAGGGGTCATTGATGATGTCACGGGCTCGGGAAACGCAGCGCTGGGATGAAATGTCTCTATTATTTCATCCAAATGAAAAATGGAGAACAGATAAGCAGATCATGGCTTGTCTACAGTGAAAAGAAGGACTGGGTTATTTACTTTGGCCTTTTTGGAAACACAGGAAGGAGCAATCAGCTAAGTGAGCTTAGTGCTTGGAAAAAATCTTTCATTCCTTTAGAGACAGCATGAAAAGTCAGCTGAGTACAAAAAATAGAGAGGAAAACAACACACTGGGAAAAAAAATATAAATCTAGATAAGTCATTTTTTCTTAAAACAAATGCATTTGTTCTTGGATTGAAGAGGTAAAAGACATTTTGCCGATGGAACAAGACAATTAACACTTAAAATAAGAAAACACAATTGTCTGATTTCAAGTGCATTTTATCTAAATATCTTATTTTAAGAGTAAAAATACTCATTCGCAAATCATCTCTTTTACCTACTCAAATTAAGGGTATGCAGTTAATTTAAGACATTTTTACTTATTGCGAGATCATTTTTCCAAAGCAAGAAAAGGGACAAGAAGAGAGGAACAGAACCTAGAACAGATAATGGATGTCTATTCTATTAACACTTCTCTATCTGGAGAATGGGGCTGTTTTATGTCTTCTCTATTCAGAGGGCCCCCCTGCCTGTCTTTGCCTAGGGCCCCACATTTCCTAAATCCGCCCCTATATTCAGGAAAAGCTGCAAAGCAGTTAATCCTCCTAATGTTGAAAACCTTTTATTTGTAGATATACGTCTCTGTGCTGCCAGAACCGATAGGATGTTTTAATAAGTGTCTGAAATTATAATCAAGCTGCAGTTTTATTATATATATATTGTAGTGGCACTCTGTTTCCCAAAAGTTCGTTGTACCACCTTTGCAGTTTGTCTAACAGCCAATATTTGAATCACTCGACTGAAACCAAGTCTTCTTTTATGATGTTTACTTGAAGAACTCAAAAAAGTACACTTACAGAAAAAAGTGAAAAGGCTCGGTACAGATCGGTCAAAAAATTGTGCTGCTTCCACCGTATCCAACTGCAATCTGAACTCAAACGTAAATACTAAAAAAATATTAATGTTACGCATTACGTAGTGGAAGCAAAATTACTTTTCACAATAAAAGTATCCTTTTGTATTAACTAAGTTATACATTCTAGAACATATACTCATCATGAATTTCTTAAAAGTAAATTAAGCATATTTATACATTTTTAATCAAAATTATTATTCTATATGAACTCCCCATTAACTGGCTCTTACATTACCCGGCCCCTAATTGGTTAAGTTGGAAAACTAAGCAATTATAAACTTAAAACACCAAGAGCCAAATCTTCAAATAAAAGAATGTCCACATATCAACTTGTCTTCTTCAATAGTCCTCTGGCATAGCTTCCTGAAGCAGGCATAGCTTGTTCACAGGTCGCTCCAGTGTGCTGGTATTGGTCTTCAACTTTACTCTTCTCACTGTTCCACTTGAGTCTGGCAATGTTTCAACTACTCTTCCCATGACCCAGGAGTTGCGGGGGGAGGAACTGTCCACCAAAAGCACTACATCGCCTGCCATGAGGTTTCTTCTAGGCTTCAGCCATTTCTGTCGCTCCTGAAGAAGTGGAAGATACTCGCGTGTCCAACGAGCCCAGAATAAGTCTGCAAGATATTGGACTTGCTTCCACCTTCTTCTGGTATAGATGTCATCTTTGCTGAAAACACCTGGAGGCAGGTTTGGTTGGGCCTTCAGAAGTAGCAAATGGTTCGGGGTTAAAGGCTCAATATCATTGGTATCGTCTGAAACACTTGTGAGCGGCCTACCATTGATTATACTCTCAACTTCACACATTACTGTATGTAGGCCGTCGTCGTTGACTGACTGATCTTTCAGTAGGGAATTGAGGATTCTTCGTGCAGTGCGAATTTGCCTCTCCCAAACCCCACCTTGATGAGAAGCAGCTGGGCTGTTGAATATCCACTTTATCCCCTTTGGTTGTAGGACTCTCTCAAACCTTTCATTATCCAACTGTTGGATGGCTTCCCTTAGCTCTCGTTCAGCCGCCACAAAATTTGTGCCATTGTCTGACCTCATGGTGGTAACTTGACCTCTCCTACATACAAAACGGCGGATGGCGTTTATGCAGGAGTCCGTATCTAGGCTGTCAGCAATTTCAATATGCACAGCTCGAAGAGTGAGACACGTGAACATTACCCCGTATCTCTTGACAGTACCCCGGCCCCGTTTAACCTCAAACGGGCCGAAGTAATCAACGCCACTGTTCGTGAAAGGAGGTTGGTCTGGAAGGAGGCGATCTTCAGGTAAGCTTGCCATCTTTTGCTCACCAACCTTGCCAGTCATCCGACGGCACACCACGCATTGACCAATGATCTTCCTGATCGCGGAATTGGCTTGTGGAATCCAATATTTCTTTCTTATTTGTGCCAACACATAATTGCGTCCACAGTGGCCTGTTCTTTGATGTACGTCTCTCAAGATTAAAGTGGCAACTTTGCTATGTTTAGAAAGAATCACTGGGTGTTTGGCACTTTCTGGCATAGCGGACTTGTTAAGTCTTCCACCTACTCTTAAGGTGTCATCTTGAAGGATCGGGTCAAGTTTATACAGCACACTGTTGCGGCTGAGTTGGCTTCCATTTCTCAGGACCTTGATTTCTTCCTCAAAGTGTTGTCTTTGACTGAACTGTATTATTTCTGTTTCAGCAGCATCCAGATCATCCAAGGTGAGTACTGTCTTTTTAGTTTGTAGTTTCTTCATATGTTGTTCTAACTTTTTTCTTTGTTTTTCAGGGTCAAGTTCAGTCTGGCTGATTGTTCTTAATGCCTTTTTGCGTTCTTCTTTATGCTCCCTCAGAGCATCCTTTACTTTTACAATCCAAGCCACTGATCGTTTCAGTTTGTTCCAATCCGAGTGATAGGTAAGTAGCAGGTTCATTGGTGCCATACCTTCTTCAACTTTGACCATGTGAACAGCGACTGTATTCTTAACCTCCAGGTCATCTTCTAGGCTTTCCTTCTTTCGCACAGGCTGTTCTGGCCAATCCTTTTCATTCAGCAGAAAATCTGGTCCACTTATCCACATTCCTCCTTCGACCAAGCTTTTTGCCTTCAGGCCTCTGCTGGCTTGATCTGCAGGATTCTCATTTGTTCCGACATACATCCATTGTGAGGGCTTGGTTGCTTCTCGGATCATTGAAACTCTGTTAGCAACAAACGTTTTGAAACGTGCAGTGTCACTGTCGATGTATCTAAGCACCGTAGTGCTGTCTGTCCAGAAGACAGATTGTTGCAGTAGTATTTCCAATTCTTCGTGCAACATCTTGTCGACCTTCACTGCGACAACTGCTGCGGTCAACTCAAGCCTAGGGATTGTGACCTTTTTCAGTGGGGACACTCTTGCTTTTCCCATAAGGAAAGCACAGTGTTTCTCGCCATGTTCATTCTCCAGCAGTAGATAAGACACAGTGCCGTAGGCATATTCTGAGGCATCTGAAAAATGATGCAACTGCGCTGAAGTAGTGCATCCGAAGTTGATGGGTTTCAAACATCTACTCACATGGAAGTTGGAGAGGTAGGTGACATCTTCAAGCCATCTGCTCCACTCTTCAGCATGTTTTTCATCAAGTTTTTCATCCCAGTCAAGATGTTCCTTACAGAGATCTTTCAATAAAAGTTTAGCAGGCAAAATAACCGGCGCCAGAAAGCCAAGAGGATCGTAGATGGAATTGACGATTGACAAGATACCTCTTCTGGTCACTGGCTTGTTTTGCAGCTCTATTTTGTACAGGAAGGCATCCGATTCTGTATCCCACTGTACACCAAGTGTTCTTTCCACTGGTAGAGTGTCGTGTCGTAAATTCAGGTCTCTGACTTCAGTGGCTCTGTGCTCTGCAGGGATTGACGTTAACACTTTTCTGCTGTTGCTCATCCATTTCGTTAAAGTGAACCCTCCACTGCTACACAAAATTTGAAGTTCCTTGACCAGTCTCACTGCATCGTTTTCTGTGGCTACACTTTTCAGGCAGTCGTCTACATAGAAATGGCGCAGGACTGTCTGAACTGCGTCTGGAGAAACAGTGTCCCTGTGATCCTCTGCAGTCTTCTCAGTGCATATGAGGCCACACTAGGAGAAGAAGTGGCTCCAAAAAGATGCACTGCCATTCGGAATTCCTCTAATGGCTCGTCTAATCTGCCGTTGGGCCACCAAAGAAAGCGGAGTAAGTCTGCATCATGTTCTGGCACATTAACTTGGTAGAACATTGACTCAATGTCTGCCATTATTGCTACAGGCTCCTCCCGGAATCTAAGGAGGACACCAACCAACGTATTGGTCAGATCGGGCCCCTGGAGCAACTCACTATTCAGACACCGATCCTGGTAGGAGGATGTGCAGTCAAATACCACCCGAAGCTTCTTCTTTTTCGGGTGATAGACTCCATGGTGCGGTATATAGAACACCCTGTTGTCCTCTCGGGTCAGTTGGTTTGTAGGAACCCGAACTGCATAGCCCTTGGTAATGATTGCTTCCATGAAGTTCTTGTAATCTTCAAAGAACTCAGGACTCTTCCTGAACTTCTTTTCCAAAGACGCAATGCGTTGCTCTGCCACACTACGATTGTTAGGCATCTGGAGCTTCTCATTACGGAGTGGCAATCCTACGCAGTAATGCCCATTCTTAAAAACTGTTGTCTTTTCCACAGACCGCATAAAAGCTTTGTCTTCTTGAGACAGCTCTTCCTTGTCCTCATAATTGCGTTCTGGGAAGTCAGTGTTGTACTGTTGGATCAACAGGTTCTCTATCTCCACCAACGAGATTCTGTTCACGAATGAGTGAGATGTTTCATTCTCCACTTCATTTCTCCTTACAGGTCCACTCACAACCCAACCTATGGTCGTCTTGATGGCGTAAGGACCTCCATCCTGGCCGTTAATGATGCGCCAGGGCTTCATCGCTTTTGAACAGTTTGCTCCAATAAGTAGGCCTACATCAGCTTTTAACTCTGGTAAGTTCACTTCACTTAGGTAAGGCCACTGTTGGATATCAGACTGCTTGGGTATGTTTCCGGCATGAACAGGTATGCTGCTGTGAGTAAACACCTTGGGCAACTCGACGTACATACTGTCCTCCAGCCCACACACTTGGAGCTCTGATATAACCAGACTATCCATGAGCTTCTGGTTTTCTGGTGCATCCTGACCCATGGTGCTGAGACGTATTTTGGTTGGTTTCCCTTGCACATTCAATTTCTTTTGCAGGTCTTCCGTACAGAATGTTGCCGTGCTTCCCGGGTCTAGAAAGGCGTACGTTTCTACATACTTTTCACTATTTTTCGACTTGACTTTCACCGGTACTATCCACAGCACGCAATCAGCTTCTCCGGCCCCTGTGAGGGCGCAAGACTCCTGTGTGATGGGAACCTCAGCAGCTAGCAACTCTTCACCAGTAACGCCATCATTCTTTCTTGGTGAGGCGGAACTGCTATCTTTTTCTTTGTGCAGAATATCAGGGTGCTTAAAACCACATTCTTTGCACTCCATTTTTCGTTTACAGGATTTACTGAGATGTCCAGGGATTAAGCAACCAAAACATAGACCCTTTGATTTCAGGAATTCCACTCGTTCTTGATGAGACTGGCCTTTGATCTTACTGCATGAAGCAAGAGCGTGTGACTGCTGACAGTACAGACAGGGTTTATCAAAGGCGTTCACCGCTTTTCCATTGCTAGCAGGCTTGACCCTGGCAGTTCTTTCTTGAGGCTCTTTGGATTCAGGAACAACATTGGTTGCAAAACTGCTTCCACAAAACTCCTTTTTCACGGCCGGCTTTCCTTTTTGGTTCATCTTAGCAGCTATGGGTGAGCGACTATCAGATATGTCACCAAAGAGAGGATCGATTGCTATTTTAGCTTGGCGGTCTATGAAGTTCACCAAATCAGTAAATCTGGCCCTGTGACCACGTTGTTCTTTGAGGTTGAAAGCTTCTGTTCGCCAACGTTCTTTCATTTTGTAGGGTAGTTTGGATATCAATGCGCGCAGATTGGTAGGATTATCCATCTCTTCCAAGAACTCAATATCTTCCATAGAGTTACGACATCCTATCAGGAACATTGCGTAAGCATTTAATGCTTTCCCATCCTCTGCTTTCACTTGTGGCCATTTAAGAGCTTTCTCCACGTACGCACTGGCGATCCTAAGCTCATCTCCATAATGCTTATGCAGGAGACGCTTGGCTTCCTTGTAGCCCTTGCACGGTGTCATGTGAGCGCAACTACGAACGAGCTCTTGGGGCTCACCATCTGTGAACTGTTCCAAAAAGTATAGTTTATCTTGGTCATTGTCTGTTTTCTGCTCTATGGCATGTTCAAATGCTCTCATGAAAGACTTGAACTGCAGCGCATCACCTTTGAACACAGAAATGTCTTTTATTGGTAGCTGCGAAAGCTGTTGTTGCTTTACTAACAATTCCGTTATTTCGTTCTGCTTCTGCATGACTGACACAATGTCATTCCCTGTTTGTGTTCTAGAGGTTTGGTTTGAAACTGGCGGTGGTAGTTGTGGTATTTGTGTGCGCTGCGCTTGTATTGATGCTCGAACATTCATTGTAGCATGTTGCGGTAGTGACATGCTAACTCTTTCCTTCTTTATGTTTCCACTTCTGGATTTTTGCAATGACACGTGACTAGCTCTGTCTTCTTCCAATGTTTCATACTCTTTAAGCACTTGTATTCTTGCTTGGCTTTCAGCTAATGCCGTCTCCAGTTCTAATTCTTCCTTTTCTGCTCTAATTCTAATTTCTTGGAATTCAAGCTCCTGTTTTTTCCTCAACGCTTCTTGTCATTTCATCAGAGCGGCATGCTCTGCTTCTTGACGTGCACGTGTGGACGATACACGTGAGGTGTTGGAAATGTTACTTACATGAGAGTGTGCTTTAGCAACATTACTGGACCCTATCTGTGAAACACTGTCACTAGGCAAAACAGTATCTTCTCCATCTATCAGGTTTTCCCCCTCTGTGGAATCATGCACTCCTGTCAGCCATCTTTTTGTTTCTTTCATGAAGCCTGTTATCTGATCCATTTTAGGTTCGTACCAATTATTTTGGTCGTGAAATTTTTCCTCTTCAGACAACAGATTATAAACTTCCATATTGAGCCTATTAAACTCGTTTAGAGACTGTGCAAAATCGCTCTCCATCTTAAGCTGAACACTTTCCACATTTTGAGCATCACACTTCAATGTCTCTATCTCTTTAATTTGGCTGGTTAGAATGACTAACGCTCGTCTTCGTAATCCTATGAACCGTTGTAATCTTTCTGTTCCAATTTATCCTCGCCACAGGTGTCAGTATTTCCTTCAGCCATCTTTTAATCACGGAGTTAACGTGCAGTAAACAGGCACAGAGTTTGGTGCTTACTTAAACGTTGGCTTTCTTCTCTAAATGAGAGCAAACAAACTGTTTATCTTTCACAAAAGCTCCACATTGACCGAATCCGTTACTGACATGCACCTGCGTCTGGACAATTATCTGCATCCAGTGGAATTTACTGACGGGCTTTAACTTTCATTTTCGTCAGCGCTCCTTCATTCATCCGTATAACGTCTCTTCTTGACAGTATTCAAAGATAAAGAAGCCTTTTCGTTACCTTTTCTAGGAGAATCATTCAAAGGGTTACCCGTTTCAGCCTCTTTTTTTTTTTTTTTTTCTCAGCGAGGCGCGAGTTTCTTTTCTCCTTTTTTCTCTCAGCGAGGCGCGAGTTTCTTTTCTCCTTTTTTCTCTCAGCGAGGCGTGAGCTTCTTTTTCCCTCAGCGAGGCGCGAGCTTCTCTTCTCCTCAGCCGCGTTGTCCAGTCAAGAAGAAACGAGGCTCCATTAGCAAATTTTTTGACTTTATGTAGTGGCACTCTGTTTCCCAAAAGTTCGTTGTACCACCTTTGCAGTTTGTCTAACAGCCAATATTTGAAGCACTCGACTGAAACCAAGTCTTCTTTTATGATGTTTACTTGAAGAACTCAAAAAAGTACACTTACAGAAAAAAGTGAAAAGGCTCGGTACAGATCGGTCAAAAAATTGTGCTGCTTCCACCGTATCCAACTGCAATCTGAACTCAAACGTAAATACTAAAAAAATATTAATGTTACGCATTACGTAGAGGAAGCAAAATTACTTTTCACAATAAAAGTATCCTTTTGTATTAACTAAGTTATACATTCTAGAACATATACTCATCATGAATTTCTTAAAAGTAAATTAAGCATATTTATACATTTTTAATCTAAATTATTATTCTATATGAACTCCCCATTAACTGGCTCTTACATATATATATCATTCACTCTCAGATCGCCTCCCTCTCCTGCACACATTGGGTCTGCATGCTCTGCAGCCATTGGCTGAACATGTTGCTTTCAGAGCAGTTCAACAGGCTGCCTCGCTGTGATTGGCTGCACCGCATGGGAAGCAGGCATAAAACTAAAGTGTGGGAAGCTGTTGGATAAAGAACAGCAGAGCAGCGGATGGAGAAGAAGGAGCAGAAATTGGCCCCAAATCTGAAATAAATTAAAAGTTAAATCGAGGAGGGAAAGTGATCTGCAGGTGTGAAAGGATCAGGAAAGAGATCAGAGAAGCTTTGCTGGACTTTTCTTCAGCAGGAAAAGCAGAGATCATGTCTCTGGAGGTGAAGGAGAAGACGCAGGTGCGCGTCGTGTTTCTGGGGGCAGCAGGGGTCGGTAAGACGGCTCTGATCAAACGCTTCCTGCAGGACACCTTCGAGGTGAAACACAGGCGCACCGTGGAGGAGCTGCACAGCAAGGAGTACGACATCGGAGGAGTGAAAGTCACCGTGGAGATCCTGGACACCAGCGGCAGCTACTCCTTCCCCGCCATGCGCAAACTCTCCATCCAGAACAGCGACGCCTTCGCCCTGGTCTTCGCCGTGGATGACCCCGAGTCCCTGGAGGCCCTCAAGAGTCTCCGGGAGGAGATCCTGGAGATCAAGGAGGACAAGTACACTCCGATCGTGGTGGTGGGGAACAAGGCGGACCTGGAGGAGGAGCGCCTGGTGCCCGCAGACAGCGTGCTGGCCACCGTGGAGATGGACTGGAACAGCAGCTACCTGGAGGCGTCTGCCAAGGAGAACACCAACGTGGTGGAGGTGTTCAAGGAGCTGCTGCAGCAGGTCAACCTGCCCAGCCGCCTGAGCCCGGCGCTCCGCAGGCGCAGGGAGACCTTCCCCAAAGGCACCGACTTCCGGCCGCCGATGAACAAAACCAACAGCTGCATCCTGTCATGATGGAGCCGCTGGTTCCCATGGAGACAAGCTGGAGGCAGGCAGGGGCGGATTTAGGAACTATGGGGCCCTAAACAAAGACAGGCAGGGGACAGCCCCATTCTCCAGATAGAGAAATGTTAATAGAATAGACATCCATTATCTGTTCTAGGTTGTGTCCCTCTCTTCTTGTCCCCTTTCTTCTTGTTTTCCTCTCTATGTTTTGTACTCAGCTGACTTTTCATGCTGTCTCTAAAGGAATGAAAGATTTTTTCCAAGCACTAAGCTCACTTAGCTGATTGCTCCTTCCTGTGTTTCCAAAAAGGCCAAAGTAAATAACCCAGTCCTTCTTTTCACTGTAGACAAGCCATGATCTGCTTATCTGTTCTCCATTTTTCATTTGGATGAAATAATAGCTGCATGAATCATGACAGCAGACAAGATAGAGGAGAGCAGGAGGCGGGGTTACCAATCTACTCGCTCTGGAGAGCAGAGTTCGCTGCTTTTAGATGTTGTCTCCAAAGTCTCCAGTAGCAGAAAAAAGTCTCTAGATTTGGCGCTAGGAGCTTTTTAGAAATCAAAGTGCTAGAGGGGTCTGAAAAGTGGCTAAATATAGCGACTAAAGCGCTAAGTTGGCAACACTGCTCTTTGCATGGTTTGTTTTCAAATGGTTTGCTGCTGTCTGTTTGGACCTTTCTGAACATGTGCAGCAAATGGACTGATCCAATATGGTGGACATTGAAGGGGGGGGGCTGAGACACACTTAATATTATCAGCGTTCTGATGGCATTTTAGGTAAAGGATTTTTATCAAAAACATCATTAATGTGCAGAAATAGGGAATAGTTAAAACAGTTGTAACACTTCTTTGTTTCAGTTCAAGAACTGAATTTCAGCATCAAGCACATAATTCCAGAATAGATGTAAAATGTTCTTGTTTATTAATGAAAAAACAACTTCCACAGTTTGGTTGAAAATCTTATTTTTTTTAATAAACTCAAACATAAGTTGAACGTAGTTGTTATTTTTACTGAGCTTATCTTGGTCTAAAGTCAATATTTAATAACAGAAGTTGTCTGTAAGGGAAATGCACTTCAAAAACAATCTAGAAAGTAGGGTAAGGGTTAAGGAAAAAAAATTCTTAAATTAGCTGTATTTTCCCTCAATTTGAGTTGACACTTAATATTATCAGCGTTCTGATGGCATTTTAGCCAAAGGATTTTTATCAAAAACATAATTAATGAGCACAAATAAGGAATAATTGTATTAACCATATATGTAAACAGAGTTTTATGGGCTCCCCAAGAACTTGGGGCCCTAAGCACCTCTCTCGTAATTTTATGGCTTTATTCTTGTAATTTTATGACGTGATTCTCATGATTTTACAAATTTATTCTCGACATAGAAACAAAAATCTTTAGCCTGGCCCTGATACTCCATCGTATGAAAAGGTGGAAGCAGTAAAACTCTGCAGGACAGAATAAAAAAAAAAAAAAAAGGACTTAAAGGTCCAACAATCAATCAGACCTGCATTTATACACTGAAAAAAATAAAGCAACGGTTTCTGGCATTTAATTAATCATATTTAACAATTGGCTTTCATGTTAACATGGTAGGACATAATACAATAGTGTTAAAGTAACTAATAGATACCAAAAACGGTTGCATTATTTTATTCAGTGTAGCTGATAGGAGACGAGATGCTGAACTGCTGCTGCTGGAGTTTCATTTATCAAAGAATCAAAAAACTAAATATTAAGGCTGCTGCCAACAGACTGTTTATACTGACAGGAATATTTCCCCGGTGTAGTTATATTTTGTGCATAACCTTTGATTTTACTTGTAATTACTTTTGTAATTGAACGACATGTAGCACATCATGTTTACAATTTTTTAAACGTTATTTTCCATGGAGCTCCACATTAAACTTGTTTATATAGAAATATAAAAAGTGGTGACTTATTGTTATGAACCATAAATGCACTTTTCACTCATTTTGAAATGTTGCTTTTTCTTTTAAAACATTTTTTTTTAACCACCATTATTGTAGCCATTTATTAGACGTAATGTAAACGTGAAATAAAAAGCTAAAACATGAGTGGAAATTGTGTGATTTTGTTTTTAATGTAGCAGGATGGACTAAATGGAGAATATTTGGATTCAAGAAAAGGAATTTATAAAGAATATATTCAAGTTAATGTTTTACTAAATGATATTGATCAGAAATAAACAGTTTGGTAAAAGCAAGATTAGAAATATATATAGCAGTGATGTTATGAACGCCTCATATTGTTTATACATTAACGCTGCTGCTATTGATTTTTAGCCGTTCCTTTTCTCTTCAGAGCAAAGATCTAGAATAGAAATGTCAATATAGAGCGCATCTGTGATGCCAAAAATGGATCCATTTTCTTCCTTGTTTACATTTGGTTGTGAAGGTGATTTAAAGCAGATGGTTGATGCACTCTGGACTAATCTTTGGTACACAAACCTCACGCTCCGCTGAATGAAGGTTCCAGGCTGACCGGATCTCTGCTGCCATCTGCTGGTGGAAAACACGCACTGAGTCTTCGCTTAAGTTCCGATTTTTAGGGTTACTTTAGTTCAGGGATGTCAAAGTCAAACACAGAGGGACAAAAAAATGATATTAATAAACTTTTATGATATTAATAAACTTATTAAGATAGATAAAGGAAAGTTCATGCATTATAAACCGAAAATGCATTACTGTGCTGCTCTATGATCGATCACTGCTTTCAAATAGTAAAATAAGAAAAACAAATCAGTTTTATTCTCTCTCATGGCTCTTATCTGGATTTTTCTCTGAGTCCATTTAACATAAAAATATGATTAAATGAAGTAAAATACAAAAATCTATGGCACACAAAACAATACTTCAAATAAAAATCACGTCTTCTACAAAGAAATGTAAAAATTTAGTGATGAATCACAGCAGCAGAATTCAGCCAGAGGTTCTTCAAATGCTGCTGCAGTTGTCAGCAGAGGTAGCCTGGTGAGACCATCCTGATCTCGCGAACTTTCAAGGTTTCACTCGCAGATCAGTCTGGAGACTCTCCGTTAAAGAAAATTTGGAGCCGTTCACCAAACGAACGTCCAATCAGCGTTGGCTTTGAGGCGGGTTGAGGTGTTAACGCAACGAGAAGCGCCACAGTTCAGTCTAAAGAACATGGCGGCTTCAGCCGATGAAACTAGCGTTAGCGTGGCTATCGAGCAAGTTTTATCGGAATTACAGAGTATTTCTTCACTGAAAGAAGAGCAAAACACTGCTCTGGAGGCTTTTCTCAGAGGAAAAGATGTTTTTGCTCTTCTCCCGACTGGTTTCAGCAAGAGTTTGATCTATCAATTGGCTCCTCTTCGTCGTCGCTCTGTTAGTACGTCATATGCTTCGTTGATCTGATTGGTTTATTTGGCCCGTCTATCACCAACATAGGCCAATCAGCTAACCAGTATTTTCGCCCCTTCCCAAAATTACTTCAACGGAAGGTTTCCAGATGGATATGCGGAGCAAATCCATCTGGCGGAGTCAGGTTACAGCAGAGGCTGATTGAAGCCAGAATAAAAGGAGCCTGGATGGATGGAGGGGCGGAGCTTATCCTGCAGGTGATGGAGGCGCCGCTGAGCAAGAGGCAGGAGGGATCCGCACGCCAAGCACAGAATACCGGGAGGTGAACAGACGCACAGACAGGGAAGAGGTGCGTGACTGTACGTGCGGATCCCACCCTCCCCTCGCTCAGCGGCGTCTCCATCACCTGCAAGATCAGCTCCGCCCCTCCCTCCATCCAGGCTCCTTTTATTCTGGCTTCAATCAGCCTCTGCTGACACCTGCAGCAGCAGCTGCGCTTCCGCTTCCCTTCCAGGAAGCTTTTGCAATTTAAAATGTCAGAAATAGCGTCGAGTTGCTTAAAATCGTAGCCCAACAAAGCCTTGTTTTTGCTTAAGCCGGGCGTAGACTGTGCGATTTTTTTCCCTTTTCGGGCCGATTTTCCAGTCGTGAGAGAATTATTCGATCATGTCGACTTTCAGCCTGATGGTGCGTGGTGTAGCTGTACAGGGGGTAATGAGGGGCGATCAGCCTCTAACGACCAACTCTCCATCAGGAATCGTAATGTCAGGAGAAAATCAAACATGTTGTAAATTCAGTTGGCGGTCTTAAGGTGGTCGTGGGCAAATCACTCAGTGGGCAAACAAGGATTCTTCTTCTTCTTCCTCTCAGATGTAAACCCAGCAGCATGGCGGGGGGGCAATGAGTGAAATTGAGTTCTTTCTGTCAAACTGACAGACCGTAGTAGCCACGTTAGCTCAGCCATGTCTTTGTCCAAATATCCAAGGCAGCGCGTTTCACTCTAGTGAGCTTCATGTTCCTCTGCTACTGGTTTGGCTTCTGGATAGACGAGTCCCAGTAGCGCCATCTCACTGCGGAGCTGAGTCCCACCTGGTTTTTAGACGTACAGAGTGAGCAGGTAGATCGCATCAGAGTGTCGGGTGGCACAGCGTGAGAACAAACATGGTGAAGTGGGAGCTTTTAAACCCTGCGGTTGCGTCGTACAGTTTGAGCTGTAGCTGCGTGCAACGATTGAAAAAAATCGCAGTGTACGCTCAGCTTCAGACAACATGCAAATAGAAACGGATGAACAGGTCCCCCCCTTTGGAATGGGGGTCGTTTGGCTTCTTTGTTAGCCTGCAATGCCCCATACCTGTCTATGTCTCTGAAAGGGGGGTCGTTAGAGGGAATTGCTGGCCTGGCTGAACAGGTGAGGTCTTCTGTTCCCCTATTGTGCAAATAAAGAATAGTTGTATTAACCATACATTGAAACTGAGTTTTATGACGCCCCCAGAAAATGTAAGCCCTAGGCAGCTGCCTAGTATTGCCTAATGGTAAATCCCCCCGGCTCACAGGTCACACATTAACTGGCCTAAAGATAAATAGTATTTCAAAATCCAGAAATTCCAGAAAAAGTGTCAATCGATTCCCAAACATTTTAGCTGAAATCAACAGTTAAGCTCAGTAGTTTAGACTTTATACTGCAGGTGTTCCTCATTTTGTTCTGTCAGGTCTATTTATCACAGATCAAGTATTTTGAATGCATGGAAATACTTTGAAAGGTTAAGTTGCCTCATTGTTAAAGTTTTTTGTTTTTTTTAACAGTTATTCCAAACCTGCCAATAGAATCAGATCCTGACCAAGCTATAAATTATAAACTCTGATAGGGCGCCTCAATCCAGTGGACAGAAAACTGATGCAAAAACCAAGAAATACAGAAAAATGGAGGATTTTAGTCCAATCATCCTGGTATTGTGATCCCAGGAAAACAAACTCTTCAGTATTTCTTCAGTTTGAACATTAAACTTTGCATTTTGTAAAAAGAAATGAAGATTGAAGACAGCAGCAAACCGTTTGAAATTTCTTGAATGGACACATCCAGTTAGTCACAGTCAAAGAAACAGGACTACACTGGAAAACAGGCCAAGCTCCAGCATCTAGAAACAAAGGTGTTGATGGCAGCAGCACAGCTGATATTTCTCTCCAGGATGGAGTCACAGCCAAACAGGAACAGACCAGATGAAGCTACTATGAGAAAAAGCAGAGAGAGCAGAACGTTAGAGATTGAACTAACAGATTCTGCAGAGTGGGAGAATAGAGATAGAATGAAGCAGAATGATGAAAAAGGGGTCCCTATGTCCTCCAGCAGTCTAAGCCTATAGCAGCAGAACTATAGAGATAGATCAGGATAACCTGAGCCACTCTAACTAGAAGCTTTATCTAAAAGGAAAGTTTTAAGCCTAGCCTTAAAAGTAGACAGGGTGTCTGCCTCACGGACTAAAACTGGTAGTTGGTTCCACAGGAGAGGAGCCTGATAACTAAAAGACCTGCCTCCCATTCTACTTTTAGAAATTCTAGGAACCACTAGTAAACCTGCAGATTGAGAGCGAAGTGCTCTGTTAGGAACATCAGGAACAATCAGATCTCTGATATCAGATGGAGCTTGGCCATTTAAGGCTTTATATGTGAGAAGGAGGATTTTAAATTCTATTCTGGATTTAACAGGAAGCCAATGAAGAGAAGCCAGGATAGGAGAGATATGATCTCTCTTTTTCATTTTCATCAGAACTCTGGCTGCAGCATTTTGGATCAGCTGAAGGCTTTTAACTACAGTTTGTGGACTTCCTGATAGTAAAGAATTACAATAGTCCAGCCTTGAAGTAACAAATGCATGGACTAGTTTCTCAGCATCACCCCTGGACAGTAGATTGCTCATTTTTGCAATATTCCTCAGATGGAAGAAGGAAATTCTAGAAACCTCTTTGATCTGGGATTTAAATGACAGGTCCTGATCAAAAACAACACCAAGATTTTTTACTTGAACAAACTGAAGATCCAAAGTATGAAGATGAGAATGTGTGGGACTATTCACATTTTGAACAAAGCCAATAGTGTCTAAGATAGCATTAAAGGCTGCTCTTAAGCTATCGCCTTCAATGTCAGCATGGATGTTAAAATCTCCCACTATGATGACCCTGTCAGTATTTAATACCAAATCAGAAAACTGATCTAAAGATTCAGAGTCAGGACCTGGTGGACGATACAAAGTTACAAAAATAAGAGTTTTTTTTGCTTTGAAATTTGGATGAGGGAAATTAAAAAACAAGAGGTCCGACTTAGACTCAGCTTTATTTATCCCTTGGAATTACTCCTTCGAGGAAATTCTGGTTCCAGTAGCTTATATAGAGTTAAAGCAAGATAAAATACGACAGATATGACAAAGTATAACCGGTGTGCACTAGAAAGTGTTTTTTGTCTCTCTTCAGTGTCCCTTTAGGAGCTCAGTATAACTCTCCTCCTCTTTTAACAGCAGCACTATAATTTTAACACAGCGTCTCATTATCAGAGCAGGAGAAGCTTTGCTTATCTTCTCCAAGTCCATCAGTATCAGGAGGCCTGGCAGGTAAAGAATATGTCCACTGATCCCCACTTCTTCCCCTCTGAAAAGCTCGCATCTTCTGAAGGACATCGTTGCAGATGAGATGTTTTAGGACTAACTTTGCCGCCTCAGGCCTGTGGGAAGATAGTCTGAAGCTGAAGTAACCAAATTAACCTTCCTCTCTGCAGCACATTTGAATACCGAACAATTCAGCTGTTCTCCATGTTGGCCGGCTGACAAAACGGGTCAGTGTTCAGTTCCTCAAATGGCGATGCCTGGTTCCTCTGATTGCGACCTGGAGAGAAGAGACATTGGTAGCTGCTCAGGTTCAGCCCCCCCCCCTCATCGTTCTCCTGTCCATCAGATTAGGCTGCACAAAGTTTCCTGTTTTAATTTGAGGAAGTGGCTCAGTTAACGTTTTGCGGGCAGTTCCTCTTTCAGCCCACATTTAAAAATTCTTCCGCACTGCGCTCTCTCTCAGTTGCAGAGGAAGGAGGCCAGACGGCTCCACGCTCACGCAGGTGAGAGGCTTTTTTTCCCTCTCTCTCCTTAGATGCTTCCACGGCAGATATCTCAGCTAAACTCTGGATTTCAGAGTTCCTCTCAGAACGTCTCTGCTTTTCAGTGCATGTATTGGTGAGTAAGGGGGATTTTTGTTTGCAGATCTTCAGGCAGGTTTAACGTCTCTGCCCCTGGACTTGGTCAAAGCTCCTCAGCGGACTAAAGTCACCCTGAGGCGTTTAGAACAAGTTCAGGGTTTGGGACGGCAACGCTGCATGAGCAAAGAGACGTGGAACAGCAGCACAACAGCAGTTCTTTTACCTACCAGGCAAGTTTCACACATCTTTTGCTTCTCAGTGACACTTTGTCACATTTACTATGAGCCATTTATGGCGCCGTGCCTCAAAGTAAAATATGGTGCATAGAAAATGAACCCGACACAGGAACTTCTGGCTATAAATATGAAAAGGCAAATGACGTCATTTCTATCAGGTAGATTTGAAAACATTTGAAGCTTAAAAACAAAGCGATTCCATCTTGGTTTTTGACTTTAAAAGGTTGTAAAATATTTCCCACAGCAGCCATGGGGGAGAATTGACAGAAAATCCCTCCTGAACACTGAACGTATTTGGAGATATTAACCGTCTGCCTGCAGATGGACACTAACCGCACATTTCGCTGCTGACTGAAAGCAGGACTGAAAGTTTCACATTCAGGTGTGAAGTCGCTGAAGTGGCTCTAGTTCCTGAAATGAACCATTTGTGCTAAAGAGCCTAAATTTACACCTAATGAAACCAGATATGCAGCTTTAACCCTCTATAGTCACTGAAATACTTATAGCGTTATTGGATTCAGGAAAAAAAACCTTATTACCTTTGAAACATTACAAAAATATGCTTATATTAAGAAAAATAACAAAAGTGCTTCTAGAAGAAAATTATTTAAAAAAACACTCAACATAATGCTGATACTGGCACTTGTTTAGTTTATAAAACTAAATATAATTAACTAGACTTATTAACTTTTCAATTAGATGTTTACTGTTTTTTTTCTTTACTTTTTTACTTTTCAATTAACTTTTAAACTTTTTTTCAGCTTAATTTCCAGTCGGTAATCTATCATTCAAGGGCTCATCTAATTGGTCAAATGCCAAAATCAGATGTTCAGCCATGTAGCATTACCTTTGCTGAATGGATGGATATAGATCTAGTGCTTCTAGATCAGCAGAAGACTCCTCCTACCCAGATACACCACAGGATCCTACCTGTGGTCATCAACCTCTATAATGCCTCCCTCAAGTGATTCAGAAATGCTAACTGTCCCTATAAAGGGTTAAGATGGATGAAGATATAAAGTTAAAGGCAATGTTTATAAAAATCGAAACCTTTATTTTCTTTCTTCCAGAGCAGAGAAAAACCAAACGCCAGTGAGAACGTCGCCTCCGAGCATCAAGTCTGTTTTTCTTGCCTCATTTGTGACATTCGGTAAATCAATCAGATTTATGTTGAACAGGAAGCGTCCGTCCCGCGGCGTCTGCGCCGCCTCAGTCGTCCACGGCGATGTTCCGGAACAAGTAGGACATGGACTCTCCGTTGTGGATGCGGCGGATGGCCTCAGCCAGGATCAGACTCACGTCCACCGTTTTGATCTTGGGACACTGAAGCTTCTGCACCTCATGGGGGACGGTGTTGGTCACCACCACCTGCAGACGCAGCCATCAGTTTCAGTCTACAGAGGCTCAGTAAACTCAATAAACACCCAGCTTAGCATTCATAGTATGGATTTTTTTTTAATTATATTTATTGATGTAATGATTTAAATAAAACTAAGTTAAGTTTGTAAATCCATGATAACATCCAGAGTGTGTTTATTTATCAGCCTGCAGCTCCTCAGAAAATCATTTTATCCATCAGACCTACCCCTAATTATATATATATATATATATATATATATATATATATATATATATATATATATATATATACCAAGTATTTGGTCCTATAGTCACTGTATTACAGATGGAGTAATGTAAGGAAGGTGATTCTGATCATTGATCTTCTGCCTCCATTTATCTGTTTACTACAGTCTGTTGAATTCATCTTAATGTGGATTTAAAGACATTTAAATCAGTGGAAAAAAACTTGCAGAACCTCCGTAGACCCCCCCGTTGATGACCTCCGCTTTACATGAATACCATCGAGCACATACAGTAGCAGCCATTTGTTACGGTCACTGTTTTGCCGTTTTTTTTTTTTGTGACCCCTGCAAGTTGTAAATAAATGGTATTTTCCTGCTGACATCATCTTTTAGTTTACTGACTTTTGTGTTACACCCAGTGCCAGAATTTACCCTTTAGTGGTCTTAAGGGTGGGGGGGTTGTAACACCATTTAAAACAGCCCCTCCCAGTCAAATGCCAGCTGGCAGCAGACTTCCCTGCAGCTCCCAGCAAAATCAAAATCCCCTCCATCTTCCACTCACTGTTCTTCTCCTGGATCTGCAGATTTTTTGACTCAAAAAAAATCCTGAGGCTGAACTTTTTCATCACAGGCATGAAACTGTTGGCGTAGCTCAGGGCGACCAGACGTCCTCTTTTTTTTCCGGACATGTCCGACTTTTCAGACCTAAAAAAATGTCTGGGGGGGATTTCAAAACCGTCCGGTATTCTGGTCGACAATGCAGTCCGGGAACCCCAGTGGAGGGGGGCAGGGAGCCAGTGGGGGACGGTAGCCTGGACACAGGTGGCCCCGTGCTTCCCCCCGCCTGCCTTACCGGCTCCCTGCCCCCTCCTCTGGCTAAGGACGGGGGGCTCTTGGCTCTCTGCTGAGGTCCGGTTCAGCAGTTGACACTTCATATCCCCCACCGCTTTTCTAACACCCGCCCCCTTCTTCTTCTGATTGGCTAATACTGTTAGCTTCAGAGCGCTCCTTTGCTACCATTGGCCGACTGACTCATTTTATTAACATTAATTTATTTCCGAGTGATTTTCTACTTTAATCCCTGCTCCACCCTTTCACTGCATTACAGGGTCTGACCAGCAGATGGCGCTTCTCTTTAGATCTTAATGTGATGAAATGATGACAGAATATTTTAGTAGAAAGATTGATGTTTAATAAGGAATTATAGGGAACCAGCAAAGGAAAGTGGGTTAACTGAACGGCTGCTACTGTTTATTAATTTCTTCATTATATCTCCTGTTTATCTGTTTAACATTAAAATCAATGAGGATTCTAACATGAATAAATTCATGAGGTTTCTTTTCAATAAAATATCACATAAATAACTTTGTTCATTGGTTTTTCTTTACTAGCGTTCGTTAGTTAACTGCTGTTAAATCTAATACTTATATATTTTTTTTACAGTTTGTAAAGTAAATCTTAAAATAGTAAAAGTAATGCTAAACCTTGCTGAATACGGAGGAATAAACCAAAATGTCAGAGTTCTGTTTCCCTAATTGAGAAATAAGATTTGCTTCATTAGTCGGAGTCTAACAGCAGCAGTTAGACCAGCTTAGCAAGACTGAGCTTTGTTCTATAAATTACTGATTTTGTTGCTGAATTTTGAAATAGAGGAAAGTTTCCAGCCTCCCCTGCTTGATCTTTTTAGCTGTTAAATTTCCAGGTTTTTCTTATTGTGTAATAAGCTGGTGAAGATTCTCAGTCAATCAATAACGTTAAAATCAATCAATCAAATAATAATAATATATAAAACAGTATAACATTGATGCATAAACACCTAATTTTATTTCAGTGTTAAATTCTGTTTAAAGATTATAATTAAAAATGTCTGTGGACCTTTACTGGTTGATGATTTTCTTTGTTCTGACCCGCTGGTTTTTAATGGGTGGATTAAACCAAAGCTGACCTCATCTATAGCAGACTCCTCTATCAGCCGGGGGGCTTCTGCAGACAGCAGCCCATGCGTGGCCATGATGTAGATCTTATAGGCTCCTCTCTCCTTTAGTCGTTCTGCTGCTGCAACAAAGTCCTCCACGTCGTCTATGATGTCATCCTGTGGAAGGTTAGAAAGACCAAGCAAACTGAGCATCGGAGCCTTTAATAAAAACACGCTATCTGGGTTTTTACAGGTTTACATCAAATGCTGATGGCTTCACTGGAAAACAAAAATACCCGAAATTCTGACATTTCAACTTTATGAGAAATATTCAACATTAACATCAAAATCAGACTTAATGAGGAATGACTGTAAAGTAGATTAAAAACCCAAATCATTTCCTTTTTATGCTGTATTTTCATTTTGTGGGCATCTTACCACGATGATGGCGATTCTTCCTCCTACGTCTCCAACGACGGTGATAGGAGGCTTCTCCTTCGGCATCATCACTGAACAACAGATAAAAGTTACCCACAGAAAGGGTGCTGACTTTAAAAGGAATAGCTGATAGCAGTGAAATTATTTTACAACCATTTAACGAGCCTAAAATATTAATAACTCCTATTCTTCCCCATAAATCAATATAATACTCTGGTAATATAATAAACTGGTGAAGATTCTCAGTCATCCAGGTCAGAGTCATTGAAAATAAAAGTTAAAAACAATCCACTGGTCTTTGTTTCCAAGTTTGAAGACGTTTCTCTTCACAACCAGGAAGATTTTCTATTCAAAATGTCAAAATTGGTGTCGAGTTCGAGGCTTTATAGAGTGGACCAAAAACGAAGCGATATTTTAGTTTATAAAACATGCAAATTGAAACGGATGAACGGGTCTACACCTTTGGGTCGTTAAAGGGAATCGTTGGTCTGGCTGAACAGGTGAGGTCACCTGTTCACCTCACCTGTTAGGAGACATAGGGCCGTTTCTCAGTTCACAAGAACACGAGTACGGACTCACAACCCGGGAAAGTCTGGACTCTGGGAGAACCGGAGCACGCAGCATAAATCTGGGTCAATTGGAACAGCAGCGTACTGATGACATCACCACATTCAAAGCTCACCTGGAGCTGCATTTCACCTCCTGTTATTAACCCATTTAGGCCTAAAACGCCTGGAAAAAACACCTTAAAAACCTATGGCCGATTTTAAAAAATACCCCTAAAACCTGAAGTTTTTCTGTAAATTCAGCAACTGTGTCAACGCCTAAATTATTGATATCTCAGCTTCTGTAGCAGATAGAACTCAAAATATATTTTATCTTTGAAATTCTTCCAAAAAAAAAATTTGAAAAGCAGTAATCAAAAAAAAAAAAATTCAACCTTTTATTTTTTCCATATGTGATCATGTCTTCATTGAGAATGTGCAATATAAAACGTTTTCAAAATAAAGAACAAACATTACATAAATAACTATCTGATGATTACTTATTAACAGTATTATTATGCATAATAATGCATATTTCTGTGTTATAAATTGCATACAACCTACCTCCAGATGGCCACAAATCTGTCCCGGGACATATTTTGGGGGAACTGCGTCCTGAAGAGAGGTTTACATACACAGCCCAATAAATGTCTTCATCTCCGTCACAGTCACGGGTGACCACTTTGCCATCTTTGCTCTTGTTGGAGTTTGGTTTGTTTGGTCACTGTACCTATTCGTCTCGGTAACTAGATGCATCCAAAGTTCTTCATTAAAAATATGCTCAAATGCCTGCAGCGGTGTGGCGTCTGCAGGCAAATCAACTTTCACTCCAGGTGTGCGGTTGAAAACACTCCGTGCATTGCGGTGGTAGTTCGATTGGTTCAGCGCGTTCAAAGTTATCATTTTCATCTATACCGTCATCAAAGCCGACACACTCCTCAAAATCACTGCCTTCAGACAACTCTTCTCTGTCAAACTCCTCCATGTTTGCTTGAAAAAAACTTCTTTCTTCTTGCTTGACTTATATGCTCTCCCGGCGTCAATGGTAGAATGACGCAACAGCACCCCCGGCTTGAATGGTAGAAATGCGGTAATGCTTTCCCGGCCTAAATGGGTTAATAGTCTCTAGATAATAATAAATTATGACTTTTTTCTTCTAGTGGAGGAATAATGATGAACACAGTCAGATAAACACAAATAAAACAAAAATCTTGCCATCAGAGCCGGCGGTGCTTCACACACCGCTAGCTGTTAGCCCCCGGCCGCCGCTGCAGGCGGGCTAACGTTAGCCCCCGGCCGCCGCAGACGGGCTGACGCTAGCCCCCGGCCGCCGCAGACGGGCTGACGCTAGCCCCCGGCCGCCGCAGACGGGCTGACGCTAGCCCCCGGCCGCCGCAGACGGGCTGACGCTAGCCCCCGGCCGCCGCAGACGGGCTGACGCTAGCCCCCGGCCGCCGCAGACGGGCTAACAAAATGAGCCAAGCGACCCCCATTCCAAAGGGGGGTACCCGTTCATCCGTTTCTATTTGCATGTTTTCTAAACTAAAACCAGGCTTTGTTGGGCTGCTGGATAAAACCTGGAACTAAACGCTATTTCTGACATTTTGGATTGAAAAATCTTCCTGGATGGAAGAGAAACGTCTTCAAACTTGGAAACAAAGTCCAGTGAATTGATTTTAAAATTTTTGGAATATTATGCTTAAATTAAGCAATTAGGACATGAAGTTCTCTGTTTTAAGCAGCATTTATTTGATAGTTTGACTGACAGGAGACATGAGGGGAGAGATGTGCCGCAAAGGTTAAGATTTAAGGCCTTTGAATGCTAAATCTGCTCAAATTTTTTAGAGCCACAGTGGTTGAAGTTAGCCGGGTGGAGCTGATTTTAGCAGCTTAATGATCTTTAAACCTGAGAAAAGAGAATCTGGTCAAACTAAAGTGCTGATTCCTGCTTGTTACGGAGCCTTTGGTCATATTTAGGCTGCGTCTGTAACAGTCATGACAACCTGGATGAAAGACGTGAAAACGGTTGTTGGAAAGCTATGACTCTGGAATCTCCAAGGCTAGCAGCCATGAGAGGCGGAGTGACCACGTATCTGTGCCCTGAAGGCGTCAGGAAGAGTCCGCCATGTTTGATGGACCTTTAAACAGCATCGTCTGTCTAATCTATAGCATCAGTGGAAAAAAACTATTAAATTCATTTGTTTTAACAGCATTAGGGCTTCGCCTTAGAGGGATTTAAGGGGGGGGGGGGGGAATTTGTCCAGGTTTTAACTCCTTCGACAAAACGTGAAAAAGGGCGACGCCCCGTTTGGCGTGCTACTGGGACGGCCTACGCTCAAAGAAAATGGCTGCAATTCTAAGTATTTCTGTTCAAACACTTGCGCAGGTCTTTCCTTCGCCTTACATGGCAGCTCCAGGCCTGTGTGTCCCGCCGTGGTCCGGGACAGCGGGGGGGAGTGCCGACCGTCTGCCATGTCCGACTCTGAATGCTGCCCCTCCCCGTGCATCACCACCAGGCCGAGTCGCAGTCTCTCAGCGTAGGACTGGGCTCTGAAACAGGAGAACAGGTAGAAACTGAAGAGTCTTAAGCTGCAGCACCTCAGCCTGAGACGGAGGAAACCAGCTGGAAAAGGAAAAAGTTACGTTCAGACCAGAAGCAGCAGAACCTGCTGGTTTACATGCAAAGTCAATGGTCGATGCGCCTCATGGCGCTGCAAAAGGTCCTGCAGCATCTAGAGCAGCAGGAGCAGCGCCTCACGAGCTTCTGAGCGTCTGAGAAGCAGCTAAAAATGCAACTTTAGCCGTTGGACGCGCCGCATCGACCAATCAGAGAAGCTGATCTGGGAGCTGGCAGGGAGTCAGACGCAGCACTGCTGATGCAGAGCGCTATGATCACTCCTCTGGGAAAACGATCTAGAAATAAGTAAAAATTTCTTAAATTAAGTATATTTACCCTTAATTCTAGTAGGTAAATGGAAAAGTTTGCCAATGAAATGAGTATTTGTATGCTTAAAATAAGATAATTCGATAATATACACTTGAAATTTAAGTGTAAATTCTCTTGTTCCATTGGCAAAATGTCTCTTTTACCTCCTTAATCCAAGAACAAATGCCCGGTTTTTAAGAAAAATTACTTAGATTTCAATTTTTTGCAGTGCAGAGCGCTATGATCACTCCTCTGCAACAGTTTATTAACGCCTAGTTAATTAAAAATGTAGAAACCTGCCGGCAAATTATGTCAAATTTTATTATTCTGGTGCCTGCAGCTTGGATTACGTACGTGAAAAACGCTAACATCTACTTCCACCTGCCGCTAACAGTAGGCAGCAGAAAAGCAGACCCACTATCATCAAAGATGACGCAGCACGCGCGTTTTTGCCGCTCCTGCTGCGTGCATTTGAACGTAGCATTAAATGTCAGCAGAATGAAAACAAAAGGATGCTTTAAACCTCCTACAGTCAGTAGGAGGTTTAAAGCAAGAAAACCTTCAATTTTGAATCAATTTCTTGAACTAGCATTGCTTTATTAACGTGCTGCTGGATTTTCATCATAATATTATTACCATGTTTCAGAAACATTTACTTCAAAATTCAAAATTGATCCAGGCAGATTTCAAAACGTCAAAATGAAAAAGTTCTGCCGCAGCTTTAAAAAGTGACACCAAACTGAACCAGAGAGGAAAACTAAAGCGTCATTTCAGAACAGCTGGGACAGGTTGCCATGGTTTCAAAATGACCCGAAAACCATTTAAGCATGTTTAAATCTAGTAAGTAACTCAGGATGGACAAAATAAAAAGCTGTGATACTGAGGAACAGTAATACTTCAGTTAAAGTAATACCGTATTGTTTGGAATATACGTCGCTCCGGAGTTTAAGTCGCAGCAGTCAAAACATGCATTATGAAAATGAAAAAAAAAACATACAAAAGGTGAAACGGACTAAAATTTGCACCTTTTATATATTTATATATATTAATATTTCATTAAATAAAATAATCTCCAAAGACAACAGCTACGGAAATAAAAACGGTCCTTTAGTGAAGAAGAAAAGAACAAAATTCGAGGAAAAAAACAGTAGAGATGAACAATCAATCTTGAAAGAAGTAAAAGGCCTATTTTAAAAACGCAAAACAAAACCATCTAATAGGCTATGCAGCCACAGGCCGATTACATCGCGCTATGAGAGAAAAAAATTCATAGCTGTTTGTTGTGGTAAGTTTTTTCTTTCAGCGGTATTAATAGAATACATGTTGTTGCAAAGCTACATAGCGCCCTCTCATGGTGAAAAAAAAACAAAACGTATACATACCGCACCAGAGTCACATGGCCAGCCAAGTGCGAAAAATATGGTAATCCCTCCCCACCGCTGGTATCCATAAATTGAATTTGTCTGATTATAAGAAAAAACGTTTGATGTCGACCAAAGTCAATATTAATAAAACCATTTAAGCCGCTGTCACACCTTGACGATTTACACCAAGGTATGCTTGACTGTACAGTAGTGATGGTATGAGATGAGTCGAGGCTTCAAGGCGTGTGTAGAGTAATGGAGGGGGCGTTTCCCCGAAGCGCGTGTCGAGGCGTGATTCATTTAGAGGAGGGGCCAAAATTAATGACGTCCGATAGAGATGTCCCGATCCAGGTTTTTGCACTTCCGATCCGATACCGATATTGTTTTTGGACTTCCGATCCGATACCGATACTGGCCGATACCAGCCTATCCGAGCATGTATTTAAGTTTAAGTTAAAGTATTTAGCCTTAGTTGTAAGACTCATGTTGAAAAGGGTTTTAGTACTCTTGATAACAGCTAGCCAGCTAAATTAGGTGAGATTGAATAAAACACAATGCTTGGTAACAACAAACTTAACTGTTTATTAAGAGATAAACACAAACTGGACAAAATTATGAATAGCAATCTGAAATTGCACAGTGAACAGTAAAACCGTAAACAGTTAAAGGTGCAAGTATTACTGTAAGTTTTAATAAAAATGCAAAACAGGGAAACACTGGCGCAAAATAGTGGAATGGATCGTTTCAATCGGCGAAACTGGAAAATACGGACCGGAATTTTTTTTTAAAACTGGATCGGCATTTTACATGCTTTGCCGATATGCATTTTTTTGCCAATATCGGTGTCCCGATCCGATCCACGTAGCGGGACAAGCCTAACGTCCGAGGCCTCGCTACCGTGATACCATGTGACCGCTTCGGGATGTGGTTCAGAAAGCGCAAGATCAGTCAAGATGTGGGAGTTTGGAGGAGAGCTGCTGTCAGCTGGATAAAGTTTGGATAGATTCTAATAATAGATTGGCTGGAAAAACAACCAATCTAGTTGCTAATTTGGTTGGAATAAACAATGTAATGATAAAAATTTGTAGCCTGACGTAGTCCTACTCAATTCTAGTCAGAATGAGTCTGATGCTGATTATGGGGCGTGTTTCGAACGAACCAGGAAAAAAAATGCCTCTGCACTCAATTGGATAGACCTACAACCAATAAGAGCAACGGAGTGCGTGACGTATGTTAAGCGACGCATAGTTGTTGTCCACAAAAATCAAAGCGTGCAGTTGCACGCCTAGAATAAGAAGATGAGCCTTGATCGCGTTTCTCTGTTCCTCTTTTAAAATTAATTTGCTGTCGATATCTTCTAGAACAGACCTAATAGCAGAATCTACTCACCTCAACTCTCCAGCGGCAGCCATTGTTGTTGTCACCCAAGCGCGCTTTGGTCACGTGATTGATAACGTTACTGTTGATCATCTGTCCATCATCGTATAAAGCCCGCCCTGACAATTTGATTGGATCGCCTGACAGTGGGCTTTAATACTCGCGCTACTATGGAGCAGAGCCAGACCGAACTTCCCGACCTCAAACCTTGTGGGCGGGACTAAGTTCGGACTGGCACCCAGGCTACAAAATTTGAGCAAACCATCGGACAAAGCCCGCGTTAACACGTCAGTCTTAAGAAGTATTTTCTCCTGAGTGAGAGCATCTACATAGGTGGCGTCAGCTGTAAGAGTCAGGCTCCCACTCTGGAGGTTGATGGTTCAAGACCTGTTTTTGACTTTTGAAAATTTCGCTTAAACTTAATTATTTTGGCGGATGAGACTAAACTGCATTGTTTTGCCCGAGTAAAAATATAGATTGGGTAAATTATGTCGGTTTAGCCAAAAGATTGGTTGAACACAACTTCCAACCTGATTAAAACCAAAAAACTATCATGTTTGAATAAAAATTACTAACACCGTTCATTTTGCTCATCATTGCCCAATTTGCACAAACACTGTCACAGTCTGCTTGAGTTTATTTCACTAAAATGGCAGAAAAACTATGCACCTTAAATTATTGTTCTAAGAAATTTTACACATAAAAAAACTTACAAAAGATTTTATTATACACACCAACCATTAATCATTTCAAGGGAACTTAAAAGGGGAAAAAAAGATAAACAGTTGCAAAAAAAAAAAAAAAAAAAAATCACAGATTTTATTAGAAACTGTAGTTCTGCTGTCCACCAGTAGGTGGTGACATGTTCACATGAAGCCTCATGAACTGTGGGGATCGTTGAAGCAATTTGGCCAAACGGTTCAATGAGGCTTCATCTCAGCATCACTAACGTACAGAAAATCAGGTAAAAACGACGGCATACGTTGGATAAGTTAGAGGTACGTTTTGTAGAAGTTATGAGCACGCTGAAGCTGGAAAACGCTAAAACACGTTGACCGACGGTGACTACGTCGAGAAATGATACTCAAAATTTTACTTGTTTATTTTTTCTACTTATTATTACTGTAGACGGGATATTAGGGCCAGAATAGAGATTTTTTTTTTCCTTCTATTTCGATAATAAAGTCGTAACATTGCTTTGAAGTACTTGAAAATAATTATTGTGAAACAATAAAGACATTTTCTATTCTATTCTATAAAAGGGGTAGAAAGATATAAGTAAATCTAATCAATATATGTATAAAAAATATATCTGCAAATTCTCTAATATTCAACAACAAAAAATACTTTTTATTTTTTTATTGCTGTTTTGCACAATTTGCTTTTACTATCAGATTTATAGTCCTCCCCCCCGCAGATATATTAGAATCTGTCCTTAAATTCCAGCCAAACTAATTTAATAAGTACAGGTGCTGGTCATAAAATTAGAATATCATGAAAAAGTAGATTGATTTCAGTAATTCCATTTAAAAAGTGAAACTTGTATATTATATTCATACATTACATACAAACTCATATATTTCAGATGTTTATTTTGTTTAATTTTGATGATTACAAATGACAACAAATGAAAATCTCAAATTCATCATATCAGAAAATTAGAATATTACTGAAGACCAATAAAAACAAAGGATTTATAGAAATGTTGGCCAACTGAAAAGTATGAACATGAAAAGTATGAGCATGTACAGCACTCAGTATTTAGTTGGGCCTCCTTTGGCCTGTATTACTGCAGCAATGCGGCGTGGCATGGAGTCGATCAGTCTGTGGCACTGCTCAGGTGTTATGATAGCCCAGGTTGCTCTAATAGTGGCTTTTAGCTCTTCTGAATTGTTGGGTCTGGTGTATTGCATCTTCTTCTTCACAATACCCCATAGATTTTCTATGGGGTTAAGGTCAGGAGAGTTTGCTGGCCAATTAAGAACAGGGATACCATGGTCCTTCAACCAGGTACTGGTAGCTTTGGCACTGTGTGCAGGTGCCAAGTCCTGTTGGAAAATGAAATCTGCATCTCCAAAAAGTTGGTCAGCTGCAGGAAGCATGAAGTGCTCTAAAACTTCCTGGTATGTGGCTGCGTTGACCCTGGACCTCAGAAAACACAATGGACCAACACCAGCAGATGACATGGCACCCCAAACCATCACTGACTGTGGAAACTTTACACTGGACTTCAAGCAACGTGGATGAAGTGCCTCTCTTCTTTTCCTCCAGACTCTGGGACTTTGATTTCCAAAGGAAATGCAAAATTTACTTTCATCAGAGAACATGACTTTGGACCACTCACCAGCAGTCCAGTCCTGTTTCTCTTTAGCCCAGGCAAGACGCTTCTGACGCTGTCTGTGGTTCAAGAGTGGCTTGACACAAGGAATGCGACAGCAGAAACCCATGTCTTTCATACGTCTGTGTGTGGTGGTTCTTGAAGCACTCACTCCAGCTGCAGTCCACTCTTTGTGAATCTCCCCCACATTTTTGAATGGGTTTTGTTTCACAATCCTCTCCAGGGTGCGGTTATCTCTCTTGCTTGTACACTTTTTTCGACCACATCTTTTCCTTCCCTTCGCCTCTCTATTAATGTGCTTGGACACTGAGCTCTGTGAACAGCCAGCCTCTTTAGCGATGACCTTTTGTGTCTTGCCCTCCTTGTGCAAGGTGTCGATGGTCGTCTTTTGGACAACTGTCAAGTCAGCAGTCTTCCCCATGATTGTGTAGCCTATAGAACTAGACTGAAAGACCATTTAAAGGCTTTTGCAGGTGGTTTGAGTTAATTAGCTGATTAGAGTGTGGCACCAGGGGCCATCAATTTTGAACCTTTTCACAATATTCTAATTTTCTGATATGATGAATTTGAGATTTTCATTTGTTGTCATTTGTAATCATCAAAATTAAACAAAATAAACATCTGAAATATATGAGTTTGTATGTAATGTATGAATATAATATACAAGTTTCACTTTTTAAATGGAATTACTGAAATCAATCTACTTTTTCATGATATTCTAATTTTATGACCAGCACCTGTAACAGATAAAAACCTTTAGATAAATCAAACATTACCGCCACATATCTGACTCTATAACCATTAAAACAACTATTTTCATTCATCTCAGACGGAACTATTAAATGACTTGTATTATATTAAACTGCACTTCCAATATTCACCACTGGTCGGCGCCATTTCCCTTTTTCCTCTGATCACGGAGCAGCTGGCTTGCTTGGTCTTGCAATGAATCCTGGGATATCCAAGAATAGTGAGGATACATTGGACCCGTCCTTCAAATTGGGCAAAAAGAAGGACGCATTTTAAGGTCGCATAACAAGGGCCGTTTCTCTTAACGAGTACGTACTCGTTTTCTCGTTAAGTCCGTTCTTGCCGAGTACGCAGGAAGATCGGACTTGACGAGAACGCGAGCACGCAAGCACGTATGTGTATGGGAACAGAAGCGTACTTGTGACGTCATCACATGCAACGTTCTTTAGCATTTCTTTAACACTAAAAACTATTTATTCCCTACACAAAACATTCTGAAAACAATATTTTTAATTTCTAAAGCTTAAAAAACATTAAAAAAAATTGGACGTTTGGCCGAATTAAAGCAAAAAACCGGCATCAGAACGAGCTGTAGTTCACACATAACTAGACCGAGAGAAGTGCACTACAGACGGGGTAACATTAGCCCTGGCTGCGGTTACCCTCGGAGGTCTGCTGGTCACTCTGGTACGCTCAACGTCGGACTTTATTTTTTTTTTTCGCACTAACTCTGTAAACAGGCCACACAGGGAGGCTTCAATGTATAATGTTATCGCCTCAAACGATTTCAAAACGTACTTTTGAAGAACAACAGCAGCAGAAAAGGGAATGTTTAACTTACCACTGTGAGCGCTGTCTGGAATCAAGCTGCGGCCGCGGGGCATTCTGGGGAAGCGGTCAGTCTGAAGAACGCACAAGTCTGCTCTGATGCATGCTCGATAAAGAGGGCGGGGCCAGAACAACATCCGGGGATTTGGTGCGTTCTCGAGAATTGGAACGGTACTCGGGCTGAGGCTGATGACGTGCCACGAGTACACGAGAACGCTCATATTGAGAAACGGCCGAGGAGTCTTGGAATCTGACCAGACCTCGGCGCCGCGCTATGACGTCATCGGCCTTTGAATCTGGCCTTCAGAGGACGCAGCCCATGAATTCCAACAGAGTCATAATGTCTATGGTAGAAAGCGCCTGAAGACCCAAAGCTGTGCCTGATCAAAACTCTAATTTTAGCTCAACTATAGATTCATTTTATCCCATAAAAGCTGCAGCGGTGCGGCTGAAAGCTTCTCCAAGCTGGGAGGAGCCAGTTGGTGACCCCTGGTTTATATATATTCGTTATTTTCTAAAACCTCACAGAGTACGAGACCGTGCTCTGAGCTAAACCTCATCTATGAGGGATCAGAAATCCCGCCTCTAGGCTCCTGTTACCTTTTAGCAGCAGATGGAGTCTTTGCAACGATGACGGCGTTCCTGTAGTCTGGGATCTGGAGAGACAGAAGAACATTTTTTAAAAAAGGGAAAAACTAATGATATAAAGGTAAAAATATTTAAGTAATAGATGTCAGAGAGACGTTTTCAGAGAAAAACTAAAGGGTTTTCTATTTGATGTACCTCCTCCTGGATGTACTGCAGGAGGAAAGGCGAAGCGCGGAGGTTGTCGATGGGGATGTTAAAGAAGCCCTGGATTTCCTTCTGGTGAAGGTCCATGGTGATGATGTGAGTCAGTCCTGCAACGACACGCAGAACCTTCATCAGATGCAAAAATAACCGCATCAGATGATAAAATTATCCTTACAACAAAATAAGCGATGTATGGATTTCATCAACAGATATTTTTCCCAGAGAAAACTGAATATAAAAACATTGCAGCAAAAATTACAGGAAAAGTTTAAATTTTAAATCTGAAATTATTCCATCCTGTTCAATAAATGATCAGTAGCTACGTTTACATGGACACAACTAATCGGATTGAAGGCCTGATCAGATCAAAAATGTTTCATGTAAACATGTCAGACTGAAGATTCTAATCCGATTCGGTCCGATCGGATCTAAATTTAATTCCGAAAGAGAGAGGTGGTTTTTGCCGATCGCCATTCCGATTGGCGTCCATGTAAACACCCATTCGGATCTAAAGAGTAAAATAATCTTCACTGCGCATGTGTGCGACGTCAGCGTGACGTTTTTCCGCCTTGTCAACAACAGGAAACCACCGGTCGCTCTTGTTGTGAACAACATGGCGGGAGGAGTCTAGGAACGCCGACTTATACACTCAAGTTCATTTAAAGCTGCAGGAAGCAGGAATTTATCCTCCTCCTCTTCCTCTTTTCTCTCTCCACAGCCCACTCGCTCTCCCACGCCGGTTCAATCGCTCATTCTCTACATTTTCTCTCGGACATTTCGCTGCCAAGCGCTTTTTTCCTCCTCTCTCCGTTTTTCTTTCCGCTCGCTCCGAGCGCATCGTTTGTCAGGCCTCCCAAAAACCAGACGCAGACAGAACTGCCAAGTTTGGCAGGAAGTTCTGCGCATGCTTCAAAGATTTAATCTGATCCAACGCTTGGTACATGTATACACACGTCATGATCGGATCATTTCATTTAGTGTCCTTGTAAACGGAGATTTTGAATTTCCGATCAACCAAGGTTTGGATCGGATCGGGGAAATTTTGCGCATGTAAACGTAGCTAGTGTTTTTAATTCAAAGGGAGTTTTTCCTCTCCACTGTCGCTACAAGCATGCTTAGTGTGAGGGATTGCTGAAGAGTCAATGAGTCGATGCAATCAGCTGGTTTTCCTTAGATAGAAAACTTTGAATCAATCTGACTGGATGATCTGGTGAACTGGAAAGTGACCTGAGATGACATGATGTGAATTGGAGCTATAGAAATAGACTGAATAGAATGGAATTGAATTTAGTTTAGAAATAAATGTGACACCATATTAATTCCTCAACGCTGTGGCGCAAACCTTCCCACAGCACAACGGCCCCTCTACCGTGCAGCTCTGCCTCACCGGCTTTGGCCAGCATGGAAGCCAGCAGCTTGCAGACGATGGAGCCTCTCTTCCTCATCTTGCACTGCTTGCTGTAGGGAAAGTAGGGAATGACTCCGATGATGTTCTTCGCACAAGACGACTTCAAAGCGTAAGCCATCACCAGCAGCTCCATGACGGCCGTGTTGACGTCCCTGAAGCGTCGATGGAGACATTAAAAACAGATTGAATAAAATCTATTTTCCTTCTTTTAATAAAGGTTTAAAGGAACTGAGAAACATTCTGAGGCAAAGGCTGGTTCAGAAGATGTTTGTTTTTCTATTCAATGCTAAAAAAACATTATTTAAATGCTTAATATATGAAATATATCTCCACAGAAAAGCTGCACCTTCTTATAAACCTCGTGGTTCAAAGGGAGGGAAAAAAGCAGGGGTTTATAGTCAGGAAAATACGGTAGTATTATGTTTTTTGTCAGCCAATGACGCACTGAGTAGTTATAAAACCATCATAATTTTTATTGTTCTTTACAGGAGTTTAATCATCAGTTTGCCATCAGATGATCAGAGCTGGAATACCTTGGAATGGTCTGAATAATAAAGACGTCTTGTCCTCGGACAGATTCCTTCACTTCCACTTTCGTCTCTGCAGGGAGAGAAAGTTTCATAGCTGGTTCAGTTGTGAGTAGGGATGGGGATCATTAATATTTATTGATATCGATACCTTTATCGATACTCCTTATCGATCCGAGTCTTTATCGATACTTTTCTGATTATTTGGTGGAAAGACGATGCGACAAAATTTTTTTAACAGAACTGGTATTGCTTTTATTGCTTAACAAGTGAGCATAACAAAAAGGTTTCTAGCCTTCAATAAACGTGGCTAATGTAATAGGCCACTTCGAAATGACATAAAACTAACTAGAATATATTTTCACAATTGTTGGTTAATGTATTGTCTACTGTCACTTTTCATCATGTTTTTAGTGATTAGGAAAATATTTAACAAATAAATAATTGTATTTTAAATTAAATGTAATTTTTAATAAATGTTGGCATCAGTAGTTTCATTATATATAGAGCAATATACAACTGTATTACTCATGTTTCTCGCCAAAAATTAAATTTCCCGTTTTCTTTACGTTACACTTGAACGCATCATGATAACCTAATTGTCGTTTTACTGAGCCAATCTGAACACATCATCATGCAGCACGTCTGAAACTTTATTTACTTTTCAAGCTAACTAGCTTGTATGCTTCCGATTACAACACAGATTTCACAATTACTATTTTTAACTGACCGGACAAGCTACAAAGTCTGTGCGCGCGCTAACCAGTGGTACTCTGAGTGGATGATGAAGACGGGCCCGACTGCGGCGGCAGCAGCAGCCGGAGGAGGAGTCTTTTCCGTTCAGCCATCCTCGAGTCGCGAGCAAAGTTAACTGCCAGACTTCACTTGTTTTACTTTTAATATCTGTTTGCTTACAATTTCATTCCAAAACATTGGTGGACATGCTGCAGTGATTGGATTGATTAGATTTAAATGCTGTGACGCGACTCGAGGGACACACAATTATGTTACAGGACCTCCGGGAGGAAAAAAAAAAAACAACCAGACTCGATAGTGGTATCGATAAGCCCAAACGTTATTGATTTTCGGGTTTTGAAAAAAGTGGAACCGGGTCCTTGATGGAACCGGGTTTCGATCCCCATCCCTAGGTGTGAGACGCTCTGATTGGATCCCGGTTACCTGGACAGACCGCTAAACCGTACCTGAGTTTGACTCCTGATAAACGACCGACCTGCCCAGCTCCACACCCAGGCGCCTGGAAACAACAACACAGAAAATCCAAACTAGAATCAAACATTTCTGATGAAACGTGTGTAGAGCTGTAGGTTCCTTAAAGAAGATTTTCTACAAAATGAAAAAAATCAGGTGAAACTAAAACTTTTCCACCTGAAGAGTTCTGGATGCAGCAGATTGAAAGAAAAATAAATATGTATATATTTTATCTTAAATGCAAAATGTTTATAGATTTCTTTACAATCTTGATATAATTCCTGCTCTAAGTGTGTCGCTCTGTCAGCTAAAGGCGTGTTTTACAGCCTCTATACTCCAGTTAACGATTAATCAATTACTGAATTAGTTAAAGATTATTTCAATAATCAATTAATCACAATTAATTGATTCAGGTCTATAAGAGGGAATGGTGGCATGTAATGGATGGATGGATGGATGGATGGATGGACGAATGAATGGATGAATGAATGGATGGATGGATGGATGGACGGACGGACGAATGAATGGATGGACGGACGAATGAATGGACGGACGAATGAATGGATGAATGAATGGATGGACGGACGGACGAATGAATGGATGGACGGACGAATGGATGAATGACGGATGGATGGATGGATGGACGGACGAATGAATGGATGGACGGACGAACGGATGAATGGATGGACGGACAAACGGATGAATGGATGGACGGACGAACGGATGGATGGATGGACGAATGAATGGATGAATGAATGGACGGACGGACGAACGAATGAACGGACGGACAGACGGACGAATGAATGGATGGACGGACGAACGGATGGATGGATGGACAAATGAATGGATGAATGAATGGACGGATGAATGAATGAATGAATGGATGGACGGACGGACGAATGAATGGATGGACGGATGAATGGATGGATGGACGGACAGACGGACGAACGGATGGATAGACTGATGAATGGATGGATGGATGGAAACAAAAAAATATGATCAAAATATCCAGAAACTGATTAAAAAGCAATTTTGAAGTCCAAAGATATATATATATATATATATATATATATATTTTTTTTTTTTTTTTTTTTTTATTCTAAATGTTGAACTTCTGATGTTTCTCAGCAGCTCAGACCGACTGATCTCCCTCCAGTTGATTTTATCTAAAAAATGTTCCTGATAATTGCAGAGGATTCATAAACTGAAGCTCTGGTCTGTGAGGAATTATTTCCTCCATCTTTATAAAGACTTTATTTAGAACTCCTGGACTGTTTTTAAGGACAGGAATCAATGAACCAATGAGATGACGTCATGTTCATTTAGGGATTCTTCCTACAAATTCAACTTTATTCTTTTAATTAGTGATAAAAACTCATTAACTCTTTCCTGCCCATATTCTACAGCAGCCTTTAAATAAATATTTCAATAAACAAAAAGCTAAAAGTCAGTAATCAGACAGAATGAGGAAAACTAAACCCTTAATTCTGCATCTTTATCATCATTAATGTCATGAAATGATGAAGGATATTCCCACTCACTCTGTGATCTTGGTGGGCAGCTCGGTGCAGCCGGATGAGGAGTTTGCAGAAAACACGCGATAATTGCTCCTAGAGACGTTCATGGTGGAGAAACCAAAGGCCAGCGCGGGGCTCTGAGGGGGGGGACGCAGGGACCTGTGGCCCCCACAGCGCCTCATGGGCTTCTCTCTGTATCCGCTCAGAAAAAGGTGGAGGTTTCACCATAAAACCCCCCAAAATATCCCCATGTGGAAATAAGGACACCCACGCTGCGTGTCTGAAGCTAAACTAAACAACACAAAGGACACGTCACGTGGGAGAAACGGTTGAAAAAATACAAGGAAACAGAAAAAAACCCGCAATATTTTCAGTAAACTGAAGCCTGAGCTGCTTTATAAAGAAACTGGATTGAACCGGAATTACAGCAAATAGGTAAACAACAAAGTGCCGCTAATTCTGAAACGCGCTCAGCAGAGATAAGAGCAGAGCCGCATAGATCGCTTTATCCTCTGGGCGCTGACGCGATTTGGTGGCGCCATCTTGGGGCGGTCGACAGCTCCGCTCTGTAATGTGCTAAGGAGGCAAAATAATCTATTTATATAAACTTTAACTCACTGAATATTTAACTAATCCTCACGTTTTTTTTTTTTTTTTTTGTTTTTTTTTTGCTGAAAACAAAGAAGTGTTTCAGTTTATTTAAATATCCTTTCTGTGATTAAGAGTAATAGAATATTCTGATAGAATGGATGCTGTTGCAAAGTACAGCCAATCAGACATTTCTATATTTTTCCATTGCTATATACGCAAACAGAGAATCATTCTCAATCCTTTTATTGAGAATGATTCAAACGTTAATATTTACAAAGTCTACTTCTTCAGTTTTTATAACAGCAATTTGCATAAACTCCAGAATGTTCTAAAGAGTGATCAGCGTAACAGCAATTAATTGCAAAGTCAATATTTGCCTAGAAAATGAACACATTTCAATGTCATTGCAGCCCTGCCTTAAAGGAGCGGCTCACATGGTTTCAGTGATTGGTCCATTAACACAGGTGTGGGTGGTGATGAGGACAGGGCTGCAGATCAATCTGTCAGGATTCAGTCAGAATGACGTCACTGGACACTTTAAAAAGAGGCTGCTGCTCGGCATCATTGGTTCTCTGCTGTGAACCATGGTTATCTCTAAAGAAACACCTGCAGTCATCATTGCACTGCACAAAAATGTCCATCCATCCATTCAGCAAAGATCCTGCTACATGGCTCTACATCTGATTTTGGCATTTGACCAATTAGATGATAATGAATGATATATTATCTACTGGAAATAAAGGTGGAAAAAGTTAACAAGTGAAGAAAAAAAGGTAAAACTATTTGAAAAAAGTTAATAAACCTGGTTAGCGATTCTATTTAGGTTTATAAACTACAAAATGTGAGTGCCATTGTTAGCATTAATGCTGTACAAAATAAAATGTGTTTCTTTTTCTGTCAGAGAGTTTTTCATTAATTTCTTCTAGAAGCACTTTTGTTATTTTTCTTCATATATTCAGGCAGGTTAGCGTTTCTTGTTATTAAATCTAAATTCATTTTTGCCATCAAAATATCCAGATTTTTTAATATCACAAAGGTAATAAGGTTTTGTCCTGGATATTGGCTTCAATGAGGTCCCTATAAAGGACTGTTTCTTATTCTGTTATTTTTATACACTTTATATTTACTTTTCAACATTGTGTGACCACTTTTACTGTAATCTTTTGCTGCTGTAACAAAACAATTGACCCATTTTGGAACAATAAGGGGATATTTTATTGTATGTGTAGTATATATATATATATATATATATATATATATATATATATATATATATATATATATATATATATATATATATATATATATATATATATACACACACAAAGCCATACAGACAGTAATCTGCTGCACAGTGCTGAGGCTTCCTTCTCCTGTTCTGCTTAAACCAGCAGGTTTAGGGTAGCGGTCGACCTTCCCAAGATGGCGCCCCTAATTTCTGCGCTTCTGTTCTTTTGTGTATGTCTATGGCGCTCACACACAGATTAAAGAGAACATAAGCTCCACCCACAATCACGTTCATTGGATAAACCACACAGCTACCAAGGTTCAACCAATCAGGGAGCTCCTTCTCTGTCTCTTTGATTTACCCACTCTGAACCCATTTACTGCCATCTGGTGGAGGGGAGGAGGTCTTACACCGCTCCGCCAGTGATCAGGGTTGTTTATTATTGATTGATTGATAGCTGGAATATTATACAGGATTGTTATACTGTATATTATACAGCTTTTGATTGCTTGGTCATTTTTTAAATATTTTTTTTAATGTCAGATCCAGCCTGCTGCTCACTTATTTTTTTATTTAACCATTTCAGAGCTGTTTAAATCTCACCTCTGTGAGAAAAGTTGTCAAAATTTTTTATTGATCCAGACAGATCAGAGTCACCTAGAAATGCAATAATAGGATTAGACGAATGTGTTTCAATAATGTGTGAAAACAGCAGATGAATCAGAATGTTTAGAATGAGGACGTGTTTGCAGTGGTTATTAAATAAAATATATATATTGGTGAAAAGCTACCTTAATAAAAGAGCCAAATAATTTAGGGCAATTTGTGAAAAGAATGAATGGAGGCCTCAGAAGAACAGCTGAACGATGGAAAACTAAGAGGACTATAAACCAGCAGAAGTAACTTTGACATCTACCCACTTCTGTCCTGATGTTGCATTTTCTGTTAGTGTCCATCTCCATCACCTGCAGTATAAGCTCCGCCCCCTCCCTCCATCCAGGCTCCTTTTATTCTGGCTTCAATCAGCCTGAAGAACCTCTGGCTGAATTCTGCCTCTGCTTCTGTGACTCATCACTAAATTTGAACATTTCTTTGTAGAAGACGTGATTTTTCTTTGAAGTTTTGTTTTTCTTATTTAACTAGTTGAAAGCAGTGATCGATCATAGAGCAGCACAGTAATGCCTTTTCAGTTTATAATGCATGCACTTTCCTTTATGTATTTATCTTAATACGTTTATTAATATGATAAAAGGTTATTAATAAAATTGATATTAATAATAATAAAAAAAAAAAACAATGTTAGGTCTTGGTTCAGTTTGCAGCATTTTTTTGGCCCTCTGTGTATTTGACTTTGACATCCCTGACCTACAGTTTAATTTCTAGGTCACCAATTAAAAATCAGCGCGATTAAAGAAAATGATCAACCAGTAAAGGTTGATTCTAAAAAAGGTTCGTTCTAATCTGTTACTTTAAACAGAAATTAACACTGAAATAAAATGATTCGTTTATTGACTTTTTGAATAAAAAAAAATAGCTCTGAGCCATTCAGACGTGTGTTCTCCAAGACAGCAGCCTGTAACCCAGCAGATGAACCCAATGGGAGCCACTGGGATCCAGTGTTTTATCTGGTTAACAAAGTTCTGTTCCAGTCCATAGATGCAGCAGCTTATCTGTAACGTTTCAGCAGTGGTTTAGACTCTAGCAGCGATGTCCTCATCCAGTTTCAGTAGCGACGTTAGCAAACTGCTGACGTATAGCGAGGCGGGGTGAGCCGAACAGAGCTGGGATCAGATTCTGGGATCGTGGCTCACTCTTCCTCTGATCTTCTAGCTGTAGCGTCTTCCCTCCATGTTGGCAGATCCTCAGCCTGTCAGCACTTTCTCTTTCAGCAGGTTTAAAATGACCCGCCTCTCCTGGCTCTCCAGCTCAAACCGCTGCTCCCTCTCCTTTTTCTCCACTTCCAGCCGTTCTCTCTCCAGAGCGATTTTACCTGAAATGAAAAACGATTATAAAAATAAAAAGACTCTTCACTTTAAATTGAAGGAAGAGAAATGTTATATTTTTCTTTTTATAAGGCAGATATTTTAAGTCCGATGGTTGGTTTTTGGCCATGCAGATCCAATTATCTCTATTTATTCACTGGATCGCTGATTGCCTAAAAAAGTGAAGCCACCGTCCGCCATATTGGTACTCCCCACTCCCACAGAGACACTAGGGATGTAACGATATCAAAATCTCACGGTACGATATTTATTGCGATATTGTGGAAAAGCTCACGGTATTATTAAATAACTCAGGAGTGTTTGTGACGATAACAGCAAAAAAACTGACATTTCTTCTGCTTTTGCCAGTCAACAGGCAATTTATTGTTGTATTTATGGATCATTACAACATAAAACGCTGATCACATCGTGCTTTTAAAGTGCAAGTTGTCGTCAGGAACATCAATATTCTGTTGATTCTTCTGTGAATAATGTTCAAATTAAGAAGCAAACAATTGTAAACAATAGGGAAATCCCTTTAAGTGCAAACAAATATCGAGTTAAGTCAGGTTTTCCCGCTGATCGCGGCGGGTGGGGCTGCGGGGCGGGTGGGGGCCTGGGGTGGCTATGACCGGCGCGTGGTGGGGGGGCCGGGGCGGCGGAGCTGCTCTGGCCGCGTGTCGGGGCCTGGTGCGGGCTGCGGGGGGGGGGGGGGTGGCGGACGTGGCTGGGCTGCTTTGGCATCGTCCGGTGGGGGGGCGGCGCGGTTCGCTCCGCTCTGGCTTTGTGCTGCCCCTCGGGCTGCTGGGGGGGGTGGTTGCGCCGGCTGCGGTCTGCTCCTCTTGCGGTTTTGCGCCGGGCGGCTTTTCTGCTCTCGGGCTGATTCTGTGCGCGGTGTGTTTCGTTGCGCGCTGTTGGCATCGGTCTTGGTGGGGTGGGGCTGCGCTTTTGGCCGGGGGGGCGTTTTGGGGGGGGTCCCGCGGCGCTCGTGGCCGGTTCGCGGCGGATGCGCATGGGCCCCGGCCGGGGGCGGGGCCGCCTGAGTGTTTTCCTTGGTGGTGCGGTCGCGGTGGGTGTTGCGGCCGGTCGCCGGGGCTTGGTGCGGGGGGGCGGGGCGTGTTTCGGTGCTCTGTGGGGCTGGGGCGTTTCGGTCGGCGCCGTGGGGGGGCTGGTGTTCGGCGCCCGGCCCTACTTCGGGGTGGCCGGCTGCCGGCGGGGCCCGCGGACTCGTCCCCGCGGCTCCCCGGGGCGCCGGCATGGCGGTGGCTGGGGGGCTTCCTCGTGGCTGTCTCTCCTCCTGCCTTGGTGGGGTCTGATTTCCGGGGCTGGCCCCGCCTTGGTGCCTTCGCTTCTGGGGTCCCCTTGGGCGCCTGGGGCTTTGGGTCTCCCGGCGCTGGACTCAGTGCTCTGGGGGGTGTGCCTCTCCGGCTCTCCACAACCACTATTGAGCATTTTTTCTATGGTTAAAACTTTACATGCACAAGTTCACCCTCACAAACAACTACAGGTGCTAGGCTTCAGGTACTTAGAGATTCACTTCCAAACAGAAACCCCACATTCATATCTTCAGGTAACACAGAGTACATGTCAGACTTAATAATATTACTTTAGTGATAGTTTCAAGGTGTTTGCTTTATTGTATATCTCGTACCATGTTTTTTGGTTGTGCTGTTCTTTTTTTTTTTTTTCTCCATCTCATTGCAGGTGTTGAAGCAGACTGAAATGTTTTGTCATTGTCTCCTTCCTATCTCCTCTTTCTTTCATCTTTTGTCCTGTTTTTTTCTTTTTCCTTCTTCTTCTTCTTCTGTTTTTCTGCTCTACTTACATTGCAGTGTCCATATGAACTGTAAAACTCCCTGCATAATTATAATAAAGCAATTTATATACATGAAACAAGTGGAGCGGTATGGCAATTGCGATACCGCTACACTTGTGAAAGTAAAATCTGTTGGGCTCCTTTTGGCATCAAGACAATTATTCTTATTGCCACCTTGCCAGACAGGACACTGTAAAAAAAAAAAAAAAAAAAAAAAAAAAAAAAAAAGTCAGGTTTAAATGTGCAAGGCAAGTAAAAGCAGCCTTTTAAAACTGGTATTTAGGAACATAACTTAAATAAAATAGTCAAAAAGCCTTTTTTTAAAACACTGACCTATCAGTTAGCTTATGTTCACATTTTTCATCAGAAACATCAAAAGATCTACATTTCAAGAAGAAAAAAAATGCCTCCTTCAGGGTTTTTTGACCGGACCGGACATTCTTTGCAAACTTTTCTGGATGATGAGCCGTCAGATGACTTTGCATATTGCTTTTGTTTCCTGTGTTGTATCGCAGTTTACTGCGGGGGTGCTTGCATATAGTCCATTGTCTGTCCACTACCTTCTCTCCTTTTGCGTTTTTTGACACGGCGAAACCAAAATGTTTCCAGACATCTGACTGAAAAGCTGCGGGGGCGGGCACGATCTCAACTTCGGGGTTGTTGTTTTCATCCTTACAACTATCGCTGTCGGCCATGCGAGCTTGCTTTGAGCTTGTGAGGACAGCGTGCAATCCTATTGGCTGGTGGGGATGACAACGCAGCGCAAAGGATCATGGTCTATGTAGTTAAAGGAACAGTACACCCAAACATGATTAGCCTTCATTTTCTACTCACCCCCATGCTGAACAACACTCTGGAGTACTTTTTTGATATCTCAAATGCATCTGGAGATCTGGGAGGCTTCTTGCTGTCTGCTGACATTCAAATAATGGAGGTCTATGGCGCCCGAGGCAGAAAGGTCCATAAAAGTCCACAAAAAACGTGTCAATATTCCTCCATACTGCTCGTCCAATGCATTCCAAGTGTCCTGAGTGGGTAGCGTCCAGAATTTACTGGAAACGAAGTCATTTAGAATGTTTTTAGAGCATAAACAGTAGTGTATAGGATTTCCTAAAAGCGCGTTCAGGAGTCTACGGAAACCGCGGCAGACCAAACCAGATGAAAGTGCGCATTCAACGTCTGCTCTGCCGATAATGCAAGCGTAGAAGAAGAAATGTGCTGTTTACCTGTGCAAAGAAAGAAACAACGAAAGAAAAATGTCTGAGGACTTCAGTGTTGAGGAAGAGCATGAGTTCTTTGCCGAGCTGAATGCGCACTTTCATCTGGTTTGGTCTGCCGCGGTTTCCGTAGACTTGTGAACGCGCTTTTAGGAAATCCTATACACTACTGTTTATGCTCGGCATAAACAGTAGTGTATAGGATAGGATCCTATATCCTATAGGATAGGATATAGTATGGAGGAATATTGACACGTTTTTTGTGGACTTTTATGGACCTTTCTGCCTCGGGCGCCACAGACCTCCATTATTTGAATGTCAGCAGACAGCAAGAAGCCTCCCAGATCTCCAGATGCATTTGAGATATCAAAAAAGTACTCCAGAGTGTTGTTCAGCATGGGGGTGAGTAGAAAATGAAGGCTAATCATGTTTTGGGTGTACTATTCCTTTAATGTCATAATAAATATGCAATGTGATCGGCCTATTTTTTTATTCTAAGTTAATCTGCTGATGCTATGAAACAGCCAGTCTGTGTCAAAGTGATGAATTTATCTTTATTTTAAAAGTCTTAAGTCCTCTTGAAAATGAGATCATTATCAATGTTCCATCCTGTAGCTCACTGATTGTTTCCATTGCGACCGGTCTAACTAGGGAGTTAAAAATTTAAGACCAAATTCACAAGAAAAACCTGCTTGCATCAACTTAACCCAAAGGTTTATTTTAGCATAAACCACTGCACTAATGTTTCAAATGTTGAAAAGCTTCCCATACAGGAAGAAAGCTAAAAACACACAAATGACAGATATATTTGAACAATTATTTAACTGAATTCACAAACTTTGTTTTAGCAGGGAACAAAACAAATCAGTTTTAAAGCCCCAACATAACCAGTGCTAAGTCTTTTTGCAGCTATTTTTCTTTGTATGGTTTTCTTAGTATGTTTGATTTGGTGATAAGTGGAGGCGTTGCAGAGACAAGGGTGGAACTAAACTGAGAAATACCGGCTGTTTCTCTGTAACTCCATTTTGACGCTTTGTGTTTCGTGCTTCGCATGTGCGACTCCACTGCCTTAATTCTAGGGGTGTAAATAATAATCGTTTTGTATCGGTGCATCGATCCAACAGCCGACGATCCGATGCATCGATACGTCCGCAAGAGAATCGATTCATGTTTTTTTTCTCCTCCGGTCTATTTTTATCTATTTGATCCTGGGCGTAATTCTCCCTCCCGTGCTGCGGTGGCGCTAACCTATTTTGCCCTCCTACCTCGCTTCCTGGTTATACTCTTACAGCAGTGTGTTGCAGTGAGCTTGATGCAGACATTTTTGATTTATGCTCAATATTGAAGCATGGTCTGTGCTACACGCTGTGGGTCTAGATACGGCCGAGGCGGCGAGGAAGTGGGTGCGAGTTTAGTCCGACGACGGAGGGACATGAGGGCCAAAAAGAGCGGAGATCCAGGTGGAAAAAGGGTCCCAGCGTTCTCGCGCACCTCGCTCTTCTAGCGGGTCAAACTTCACGAGTTGTTTTCCGCAATTTCGGTCATAAAAACAAAACAAGCCGGCATCCTGTCTGCGGTCAGCTACAATCTGGGGGAGGTGCAGCGGAGCGTCTGTGGAGGGGGCGGGGCGTCTGGAGCCGAAGTATTGCATTGCACTCATTGCACTGATTTTCTGCAGTATTTTTTGATGCAACTTTTCTACTTCTGTTATTTGCTGTTGTTTCTAAAAAAAATGCATAATGATATTACAGCTTTCATTGATTTATTTCAAACGTGAAACTTTGTTTAGCCTGTAAGGTGTAAAAAAAAAAAAAAAAAATTATTAATCGAATCGAATCGTGGTGTATTCTTGAGTATCGAAAATAATCGAATCGTTGGGTCAGGAAATCGATACTGAATCGAATCGCCATGATGGATGTGATTTACACCCCTACTTAATTCCCATCGTTCTGAGCTTGAATGACTTCTTGCATAAATCCACTGAGCCTCATGTATGTTCCCTGGTTTTAGCCATGGAGGAAACTCTTGGCTGGAGACAATTTTGGTTACATTTACACTTGCTCAGATTTTCCAGACAAAAAAATAATGGAGCATCTCCCAAATGTCCCGGCAGCAACAACGCTTTATTGGTTCCGCTATCGGGACGGAACCAATAATGGCGAGCCGTTTTTTTTTTTTTTTTATAAACAAAAAGGTCAATTTTAATGTTTTATTTAGATTACAAAAATAAATCATACTAAAAATAATCATATTTATGATGTTTTAAAAATTAAGACCTACGAAAGACTGATTGAAGACATTTTAATACCAATTAAGGCCTTAGTTACAGAAGAGGATTAGGGCCACTGAAAAAAAAAATGTCAACTGATTTTTTTTTTTATTTTATTTCAGTATAGTATGGGAAAAAAGTCAGATTTCTGACTTTTTTTATTGTCAGAATTCAGTCAGAATTCTGAGTATTAGAATTCCCATACTAAACTGAAAAAAATTTTTAAAAGTCAGTTAACCTTTTTTTTTTTTCAGTGGCCCTAATCCTCTTCCGTACTTAGTTTTATTTTGAAGAATTCAATGCCTTTTAAGACTTTTTAAGGACCTGCGGGAACCCTGTGTGAGAACAAACATTGTGAGCTGTGAACTTTTAAATCCTGCAATTTCATGGTACAGTTTTAGCTGTAGCTGCATGCAATGATCGCACAGTGTAAGCCCGGCTTTACGTGAATGGAGAGCTAGATTCAACGTAAGAAATCCTACTCTTCTGAATGTCCAACTCCTGTCGGCGGAAGGACAGCTCCTCCTCCCGGAGCCGCTGCTCGGCCTCTGAGCGTTTCTCCAGGAAGCTCAGAATCCCAGCGTAGGTCTTGAAGCAGCAGTGGCAGGGCCGCTTGGCTGCAGGCGCCGCTGGAAGCTCTGCCGCGGGCGCACGTTCATCCTCTGCTTCTGCAGCGACTAGAAAAGAACTTTAAAATGTGAAGGAACGTATTTGGGAAGGGAGGAGTTTAATTCACACACACTACCGTTCAAAAGTTTGGGGTCACATTGAAATGTCCTTATTTTTGAAGGAAAAGCTCTGTACTTTTTAAACTAGTCTTAACTTAAAGAAATACACTCTATACATTGCTAATGTGGTAAATGACTATTCTAGCTGCAAATGTCTGGTTTTTGGTGCAATATCTACATAGGTGTATAGAGGCCCATTTCCAGCAACTATCGCTCCAGTGTTCTAATGGTACGATGTGTTTGCTCATTGGCTCAGAAGGCTAATTGATTATTAGAAAACCCTTGTGCAATCATGTTCACACATCTGAAAACAGTTTAGCTCGTTACAGAAGCTACAGAACTGACCTTCCTTTGAGCAGATTGAGTTTCTGGAGCATCACATTTGTGGGGTCAATTAAATGCTCAAAATGGCCAGAAAAAGAGAACTTTCATCTGAAACTCGACAGTCTATTCTTCTTCTTAGAAATGAAGGCTATTCCATGCGAGAAATTGCTAAGAAATTGAAGATTTCCTACAACGGTGTGTAGTACTCCCTTCAGAGGACAGCACAAACAGGCTCTAACCTAGGGCTGGGCGATATAGAAAAAAAGCTTATCGATAAAAAAAAATGCATATTGATCGATATCGATAATTATTGAAAAGATTTGAAACCATATTTTATGTGCAGCTCTGCCTGGACTTTTTATAATATTGCTAAATGATTTAATTTTAATAAAAAAACACAAACACAGACTTCGAATTAAATCTTTATTTAACCAACTTTTTTAACCATAACAGAATTGTTTTAAAGAAAAATAACTTAAGAGACCTGAGTTATGTTATTAAATACTGACAAAGAATAAACTAAAGTGACCAGAAAAGTGACCAAAATAAATATAACAAATAAATAAATGCCCCCCCACTGCCGCCGCCGTTTCCTGCTTTAACCTGAGTTATTACTTTGAAGTTTCTGGCCCCTCAGCATTTTTATCTCAATTGTTAGAACTACGTGGGAAACTGCCCAGAACTGAAAATATATATATATTTTCCGAAGATTCCTCGGAGGAGAGCCGCGCCGGGGCCTACACAGCTCGTACTCCTGCGGCTGTGAGCGGCTGAGATGATAAAAAAAAAAAAAAAAAAGTTGGTTTCGTTATCAGACTGGTTTTCACTGGTTCCCGACACATTTTCCAGATGACTGTGGTTTGTTTTTGGTCCGACTTGCCATGACCGAAATACTGCCAGACTGCCGAACTACAAAAACCCTTCTTTGGAACAATTTCCTCCGCCTCTCCTTGCTGCGACATCTTCATGTGCTCTGTGTTGTGGTTTGAGAGGGCGGCGCTTGGTGACGACGTGCCTGGGTCCGCGATTGTCATTGGTTGGGAGGAAGCAGTGACTAGCATAAACCTACATGCTAGGCTACAATGAGAAGGAAGGAAAACTGCATTTCTTTTTTATCGAACTTTTATCGACCCTGTTTTTTTCTATTGCGCCACACGTCTATCGATCGATATATATCGTTATTGAATTATCGCCCAGCCCTACTCTAACCAGAGTAGAAAAAGAAGTGGGAGGCCGCGTTGCACAACTGAGCAAGAAGATAAGTACATTAGAGTCTCTAGTTTGAGAAACAGACGCCTCACAGGTCCCCAACTGGCATCTTCATTAAATAGTACCCGCAGAACACCAGTGTCAACATCTAGAGTGAAGAGGCGGCTGCAGGATTCTGGGCTTCAGGGCTGAGAGGCAAAGAAAAAGCCAAATCTGAGACTGGCCAATAAAAGAAAAAGATTACCGTATTTTCACGACTATAAGGCGCACTTAAACGTCTTTTTTTTCCCTCAAAATGTGCGGTGCGCCCTATGGTGCGGTGCGCCTTATGTGTGTTGTAACTGCGACTTTTGAGACCACCTCATTGAGGAGATGATGAAAGAGTGGCTGAATGTAAGGAGACCAGGTGTTTTTTTTTTTCCACCCCTCACCATCGCTGTTAATATGTAACTCCATGTGTGCCCATCTCACAGCTGATGTGAAAAACATGGGGAAACAAATTAACGCTGTGCTCGCTGTTCAACCGCTCGACATCGGTGTGAACCGGACCCAGCAGGTGCAGCAGAAGCAGCGAGTTTACATGCAAAGTCAATGGTTGACGCGCGTATAGGTGCAGCAAAAGGTCCTGCAGCGCGTTTTGAGCCGCAGGTGCAGCGCCTCGGGAGCCTTTAAGTATCTGACGCACCGCCAACGCGCTGCTGCTGCTCGAGATGGAAAAATAGAAGTTTTGCTGCTGGACGCGCCGCATCAACCAATCAGAGAAGCTGATCTGGGAGCTGACAGCGAGACAGACACATCGCTCTGATGACATATGATATTAACACAAATGAAAAGGCTGGGTGGATGCGTGGCTGAGACAGGTGTATGTGAGGAGACCAGGTGGTTTTTTCCACGCATCACCATCGCTGCGTGCCCATCTCACAGCCGATGTGAAAAAAAGGTGAATCAAATGAACGCTGTGCTCGCCGTTATCCCGGGGGTCTGACAAAGGAGCTTCAACCGCTCGACATCGGTGTGGAGCAGCCGTTCACAGTAAGGCTGCGAGCGGCGTGGGTGCGATGGATGACAGACGGAGACCACAGTTTCAGGATAAATGGAAGGCAGCGCCGGGCAAGTTACGCCACCGTTTGCGGATGGATTGTAGATGGACTAACGTGTCTGCTGGCTCTGTTGTTCAAGCTTTCGCAAAAGCCGGCATTATTTCTGAGGAGCTGCGCTGCACGGAAAGTGACTGACAGCGAAGAAGGGGAAACTGGCATGTCTGATTTAGCGCAGCTGTTTTATTCAGAGGAATGCTGAGGATAACAGAGGATGATGACTTTGATGGGTTTGATTAATACTTTGTAATAAATACATGAATAAAGCACAATCATACTCAGTTTTGCCCCCGCTGTATTTTTAAATACGCAGTAGAGGTATTTAAAGGTAGTAGAGGACATGTACCTGTATATAAAAAACGCGCCCTATAGTCCGGTGCGCCTTATGTGTGTGTTAAATACAGAAATGGCACACATAACTGAGAGTGCGCCTTTTAGTCCGGTGCGCCTTATGGTCGTGAAAATACGGTAAGAGGGGCAAAAGAACACAGACATTGGACAGAGGAAGACTGGAAAAAAGTGTTGTGGACGGATGAATCCAAGTCTGAGGTGTTTGGATCACAAAGAAGAACGTTTGTGAGACGCAGAACGAATGAAAAGATGCTGGAAGAATGCCTGACGCCATCTGTTAAGCACGGTGGAGGTAATGTGATGCTCTGGGGTTGCTTTGGTGCTGGTAAGGTGGGAGATTTGTACAGGGTAAAAGGGACTCTGAATAAGGAAGGCTATCACTCCATTTTGCAACGCCATGCCATACCCAGTGGACAGCGCTTGATTGGAGCCAATTTCATCCTACAACAGGACAATGACCCTACACACACCTCCAAATTGTGCAGAACTATTTAGAGCAGAAGCAGGCAGCTGGTATTCTATGGGTAATGGAGTGGCCAGCGCAGTCACCAGATCTGAACCCTATTGAGCTGCTGTGGGAGCAGCTTGACCGTATGGGACGCAGGAAGTGCCCATCCAACCAATCCAACTGGTGGGAGGAGCTTCTGGAAGCGTGGGGGGGAATTTCTCCAGATTACCTCAACAAATTAACAGCTAGAATGCCAAAGGTCTGCAATGCTGGAATTGCTGCAAATGGAGGATTCTTTGACCAAAGCAAAGTTTGATGTAAAAAAAATTCTTATTTCAAACACAAATCATTATTTCTAACCTTGTCAATGTCTTCACTCTATTTTCTATTCATTTCCCAGCGTACGGTGGTGAATAAGTGGGACTTTTCAGGAAAACACTAAATTGTTTAGGTGACCCCAAACTTTTGAACGGTAGTTTATGCAAGAAAAAATTAATTTTTTAAATGTACCTAATAAAGATGATGTATTAACATCCATACCACCAGCAGGTGGCAGCGTTGTGATGTCAGGTTTTTCTGGTTCAGACCAAGCTAGCTCCTCACTGATTTGATCCCTTCGCTCTTCAGGCTGAAGGTGACAGAATCACATTTCAATTAGATTCTTTTCAGTTTATTAAAACATTCAAACATGAGCTCTGCATATGAAGGATATGATCAAAAGTTATCCAAGAAAATGACCATGAATTAAAGGACAATTGTCTCTGGGTGAACGATTTAGCTGATATAAGAATGATTAAACCTTGTTTAAAGGAGAAGTCGCTCATATTCAGATCTATAACATGTAATTAACTCTACATGGAAAGGCACCAAACGTTAGCAGCCCAGGCAGTTCAGAACATAACACTTTTGTTTACTGTGGAGAAGCAATGCAAATAACCTTATTATTATCACTAAAAATAGTCTAAGTGATTCTTACTTGGTGCTTTGGACCGTCACCATTGACTGGAGGGCTTTTCTCAGCCTCCAGCTCCATCACCTGACGAAGCAAATCCTCCTTCTTGGCGTACAACCGCTCTGTCCCAAACCTGTTAAAGTAAATCATGTTGGACATGTTGAAGAAAAGCTACTTCTAACAATGGCGGATATTAACGTGTAAAAATATTCCTGAGGTATTTCCAAAAAAGTTCAAAAACAATCCACTGGACTTTGTTTCCAAGTTTGAAGACGTTTCTCTTCCATCCAGGAAGATTTTTCAATTCTAAATGTCAGAAATAGCGTTTAGTTCCAGGTTTTATCCAGCGGACCAAAAACAAAGTCTGCTTTTCTTGGTCCACATTTAGCAGTGGTGATTAAACCAGCGAGTTAGAAAACCACTAAGACTCTGACTGCTTCATATTCGTCCTTCTTAAAGGATAAAATCTCCATCGCAAAGGTGAATAAATATCGACTCGCTATGTAAAACGACTCCTTCCTGACTAAACTGATGTCTCAGCGCCTCAGTGGGTCACGTGACCGAATGAGGAATTTAGCGTCGTCTGCCATCTTAGTGAATTATTTTATGCTATAAGCAACAAAATGCTGCACATTTTTTCCAGTTCTGATGTTTTAATTTTGCACAAACTATCAAATTAGACACTATAAGTATTTGTTTTCTATTTAAACTTTAAAGCAAATGAACCAAGCACCTCAAAGCATAATGTCATCCGTCATCTTTTCAGGTAGAAAAATTGAAATTTAAAGTCGTAGGGAAACTGTTGTTCCAACCATCAGCCCGTCTGCAGCGCCCGGGGCTACCGTTAGCCCGTCTATAGCGGCCCTCTCTCTGCATAGCGGTGTGTGGACCGCTGGTTCTGACGACCATTTTTGGTTTTATTTGGCAAAATGTTCATTTGATCTGTGTTTATCTGATTGTGTTCATTATTATTCCTCCACTAAAGGAAAAAAGTCATAATTCAGTATCATCTAGAGACTATTTATAACAGGAGGTGAAATGCAGCTCCAGACAAGCTGAGCGTGTGGTGATGTCATCAGTTCTGTTCCAGATGATCCAGATTTATGCTGCGTGCTCCCGTTCTCCCAAATTCCAGACTTTTCTGGGTTCTTCTCAATAACATACTTGATTCTTACTCTGATTTCAACCGTTGCGTATATTAGCTGCGACATATGAATCAAGATGCTTTGACTGAAAACATTTGATTGACAGATGACCGTTGATATATGATTGGCTGAATTTAGGTGTTCAGGCTGACGTAGAACTAACTGGCCTGCAGAAGAGAACGGAAAGAAAACACAGATTTTAAGACAGGATTTTTCTAAAATAGAAAATTTCTAACTTTTGGGACAATATAGTCCTATAAAGAGAACATTTATATACATGTTTAAGCCAGAATGATTTGACATTTAAATATGATTTCCCTACGACTTTAAAGTTGCTTCTTTCTTTTATCTAAGGTGAAATAACAACTTAGTTTTCTTTTTATTAAAAAAGGGAAAAACTTTTGGTTTGGCAGCAGATGTTTTCCAAAGTAAACAGTCAACAATAAAAGAGCGAAACAATAAAGCACATATTTAAGTTCACATGTTTTTTATACACTGAAACCTTCAGCAGATCGAAGCCTTACTGGAAATATAAACCCACCAACCTGCGCAGACTGGAAAAATCTTGTTTCTTGTAATAGTCGAGCAGCAGCATGGTCCTCTCCCTACACGTCTTGCCGTCTACCTCGAAGTCCCCCTGGAGGGCGTCAGTGACCATCTCCCCCACAAAGTCCCACATGCGGCCTGACAGTGAGGATGACGGCGCATTTAATCACACGAATCATACATGGGCTCGTCTTTGATACACGTCGGTGTTTTCTAATGATCTGTGCCTTTAAAGGAAATAAAAAAAACACACCTTGCTCTTTGGAAGCGAAGGGGTTCAGGTTGACAACCTCTCCCAGAAGGACGATGTCCTGCTTTGTGGAAAACAGCACCAAACGTTTCCGTGGTGCTATGAAAGGGAAAAGACGGAGTTTAGGAGAAGCAGTTAGAAGAAAAGTCTGTTGCTTGGTGAGAAAAGGTCTGAAAAACAGGAACTTATTTCTGCTTTTTGTTTCTAGTGTTGCATTAGTGCCACATTAGTGCCACCCCACCCACCCACAAACATTCTGATGTCCAATCATACCGTCTTTTCAGGAGATATTAGAATGACGGTGCTCTGTCAGATGAGCATACCTGCTTAGACCAACAAACCCAGAGTAAACACATGTTTATCCATTTAGTTTAAACATTAAACTACCTCAACCAACGTGTGTCCCTTTAGTCATGTACAAAAACACAATTTAATTACTTTTTGGTGTTTTTTTTTTTTAAGCGTATAGCTATCCAACTTTAAAATTTGTTTCGTACATGACTAAAGGGATACACACTGATTGAGATACTTTAAAGTCTATTTTTCGTCCAAAACTAAAGACATTAACGCAGATCTGACGTCTTGCGCAGGCATATTGACTATAGGTATGCTGATCTGACAGAACAGCGGCCTGCACGGTGGAGCAGTGGTTAGCGCAGTTGTCTGCGTGTTCTCCCTGAGCATGTGTGGGTTCTCTCCGGGTACTCCGGCTTCCTCCCACAGTCCAAAAACACGACTGTTAGGTTAATTGGCTTCTCTAAATTCTCCTTAGGTGTGAGTGTGAATGGTTGTTTGTCCTCTTTGTCTCTGTGTTGCCCTGTGATGGACTGGAGACCTGTCCAGGATGGACCCCTAACCCTGACAAGGACTAAGCGGGAGCAGATGGATGCTAGAAGGACCAGGAGAATAACAACTACAGAAGCAGCAAAAACATCTTGGATGCAGGGGCGGATTTAGGAAATTTTAGGCCCTAGGCAAAGACAGGCAGGGGGCCCTCTGACTGGAGAAGACATCAAACAGCCCCATTCTCCAGATAGAGAAATGTTAATAGAATAGACATCCATTATCTGTTCTAGGTTGTGTCCCTCTCTTCTTGTCCCTTTTCTTCTTGCTTTCCTCTCTATGTTTTGTACTCAGCTGACTTTTCATGCTGTCTCTAAAGGAATGAAAGATTTTTTCCAAGCACTAAGCTCACTTAGCTGATTGCTCCTTCCTGTGTTTCCAAAAAGGCCAAAGTAAATAACCCAGTCCTTCTTTTCACTGTAGACAAGCCATGATCTGCTTATCTGTTCTCCATTTTTCATTTGGATGAAATAATAGCTGCATGAATCATGACAGCAGACAAGATAGAGGAGAGCAGGAGGCGGGGTTACCAATCTACTCGCTCTGGAGAGCAGAGTTCGCTGCTTTTAGATGTTGTCTCCAAAGTCTCCAGTAGCAGAAAAAAGTCTCTAGATTTGGCGCTAGGAGCTTTTTAGAAATCAAAGTGCTAGAGGGGTCTGAAAAGTGGCTAAATATAGCGACTAAAGCGCTAAGTTGGCAACACTGCTCTTTGCATGGTTTGTTTTCAAATGGTTTGCTGCTGTCTGTTTGGACCTTTCTGAACATGTGCAGCAAATGGACTGATCCAATGTGGTGGACATATTAAAGCATGCTTAGTGTGAGGGATTGCTGAAGAGTCAATGAGTCGATGCAATCAGCTGGTTTTCCTTAGATAGAAAACTTTGAATCAATCTGACTGGATGATCTGGTTGAACTGGAAAGTGACCTGAGATGACGTGATGTGAATTGGAGCTATAGAAATACACTGAATAGAATTGAAGTCAGTTAGAGACTGGAGCTTACTGGAGAAGCAGTTAATTTTAAATAAAACAATAACCAAACAATCAAAACTTGTATAATAATAAACAGTATAATAATTCTGCTACAAAACAAAATAAAAAAGCTGTCATCTGTGGACGGACTTCATTTACTGTATTTATCCCATACACCTTTTTCTTCCTTTGACAGTGTCTTCTTCTGATGTAACGAGTACATTTCTCCACTATCAGATCAATAAAGTCAACCAATCAATCAAAGCATAAATCAGACTCATTGGTGAGAATGGCCTAGTCAAAGTCCAGCACCAATTTCTCCAGCTGAGAATTTGTGGCACAGCTTAGATTAGATTAACTTTATTGATGTCACATCGGAGAAATTCACTGGTCACATATTGGCATAGAAGTTAAAGAAGGTGCAAACAGGGAGGAAAAAGGTGCATTAAGAATAAACAATATATATATACAGTATATCAAGATGAAACGATACGTTTCCAGAAAGCCTCCATCTGTTTGAAATGAGACAACTGAGCCCAGCTTTCATTCTCTACCAGTGAAAAGACGGCAGTGAAACACCCAAACAGACCCAAACAGACACAGAAAAGATATTTTTCTGCATTTACTTCTGGGGGCCGAAAGCACATTTTTAGATTGATAATGAATGAAAATGGTAATTATTTTATTTCGTAAGTAATTCCAACATACCGGTAAGAAATATAAGTCAGATGGGACTCCAGTCTAAAAAGTTTGGATTTCCTCCCTTTCCTCTGACGTCATAACTTAGTGTCACATTAGTAGTGAAAGAAACGAGGAAGCTGTTGGCCTCAAATAGCAGCTTTGCCAGCAGGATGCAACCAGTAGCAATGCCTGCGGCCATTTCTCTGAGCGTCAGAGGAGGAGGAGCCTGCAGTGCAGCACAGTCGACCTCCAGAAGCGCTTCAGGTGTGAAACTCCCTAAAAATCTCACCCTCGCTGATCGTGTCATCCACCAGCAGCTGATCCATGTTTGCGTTTTTCACATCAGGGAAGTGTGAGCAAACTTAGCAAAGGTCTTCTTTTAACTTGTGATGGCAGCTTAGGGCCACCAGGGGGAGCCAAAGTGCAAAGAGAGACTCTGGAGTCAAGCACCAAGATATCTGCTGCTCAGAGCAGGAATGACTACAGCAGTTAGGAGGACTAGAATGGAAACATATACATATACATACATATATATATATATATATATATATATATATATATATATATATATATATATATATATATATATATATACATACATATATATATACATATATAAATATATATACATACATATATATATACATATATAAATATATATACATACATATATATACATATATATATATATATATATATATATATATATATATATATATATATATATATATATATATACATATATACACTATATTGCCAAAAGTATTTGCTCACCCATCCAAATTATTGGAATCAGGTGTTCCAATCACTTCCATGGCCACAGGTGTATAAATTCAAGCACCTAGGCATGCAGACTGTTTTTACAAACATTTGTGAAAGAATGGGTCGCTCTCAGGAGCTCAGTGAATTCCAGCGTGGAACTGTGATAGGATGCCACCTGTGCAACAAATCCAGTCGTGAAATTTCCTCGCTCCTAAATATTCCACAGTCAACTGTCAGCTGTATTATAAGAAAATGGAAGTGTTTGGGAACGACAGCAACTCAGCCACGAAGTGGTAGGCCACGTAAACTGACGGAGCGGGGTCAGCGGATGCTGACGCGCATAGTGCGAAGAGGTCGCCAACTTTCTGCAGAGTCAATCACTACAGACCTCCAAACTTCATGTGGCCTTCAGATTAGCTCAAGAACAGTGCGCAGAGAGCTTCATGGAATGGGTTTCCATGGTCGAGCAGCTGCATCCAAGCCATACATCACCAAGTGCAATGCAAAGCGTCGGATGCGGTGGTGTAAAGCACGCCGCCACTGGACTCTAGAGCAGTGGAGACGCGTTCTCTGGAGTGACGAATCGCGCTTCTCCATCTGGCAATCTGATGGACGGGTCTGGGTTTGGCGGTTGCTAGGAGAACGGTACTTGTCTGACTGCATTGTGCCAAGTGTAAAGTTTGGTGGAGGGGGGATTATGGTGTGGGGTTGTTTTTCAGGAGCTGGGCTTGGCCCCTTAGTTCCAGTGAAAGGAACTCTGAATGCTTCAGCATACCAAGACATTTTGGACAATTCCATGCTCCCAACTTTGTGGGAACAGTTTGGAGCTGGCCCCTTCCTCTTCCAACATGACTGTGCACCAGTGCACAAAGCAAGGTCCATAAAGACATGGATGACAGAGTCTGGTGTGGATGAACTTGACTGGCCTGCACAGAGTCCTGACCTCAACCCGATAGAACACCTTTGGGATGAATTAGAGCGGAGACTGAGAGCCAGGCCTTCTCGTCCAACATCAGTGTGCGACCTCACAAATGCGCTTCTGGAAGAATGGTCAAAAATTCCCATAAACACACTCCTAAACCTTGTGGACAGCCTTCCCAGAAGAGTTGAAGCTGTTCTAGCTGCAAAGGGTGGACCGACGTCATATTGAACCCTATGGATTAGGAACGGGATGTCACTTAAGCTCATATGTGAGTCAAGGCAGGTGAGCAAATACTTTTGGCAATATAGTGTATATACACATACATATACATATATACAAATATATACATAAATACATATACATATATATACATATATACATATACACAAATATATACATAAATACATATATGTATATATATATATATATATATATATATATATATATATATATGTATATATATATGTATATATATATATATATATATGTATATATATATATATATATACATACATATATATATATATATATACATACATATATATATACATATATACATACATATATATATACATATACATATATATATATATATATATATATATATATATATATGTATATATATATATATATATATATATATGTATATATATATATATATGTATATATATATATATATATATATATATATATATGTATATATATATATATATATATATATATAGCTTCACTTTAGAAAGAGAAGGGAGACATCAACCAATTTGTCAAATGAAAAAGGAATGAGATAATAACTAATTCCTAATAGATGCTGGCTCTTTCAGTTTAAAAGCACAGCTACTTCCTGTATTATAGAGTTAAAATATGATCAACCTTTAAATCTAATAGAGAAAAATAATAAAAAGATTCAATTTGACAGACTTTATAATCTCAGCAGATTTGGGATTTTAATCCTGATCAAATAAAGTTAGTGAAGCATAAATAAAGTGTAGAGGCTACTCACCATCCTGTCTGATGCAGGGGGTCTCATCCTCTCCCTCATCTGCTGATGTTGTTGTCTCATCATCATCATCGTCATCGTCATCCTCTAAAAATGGAAATGAAAAGGTTTACAGTATAGATCTGTTTAGTTTGCCTGTATCTCCAGTGTGGATTGTTAGATTTCGGCTCATGGTGATAAAGCAGCTGCTATTTATTCCCCAGATGTTCTATAGAAATGAAGGAAGGATGTTTCCAGAACCTACCACGTGCTGCAGAATTCCGACCACAGGTCTGCAGAGGAACTGCAGGCCTCTGCGGTGCAGGACAACCTAAAACTTCATCCATGGCTTTGAAGAACATCCATGTTATTCCTACTTTCTCTGAATTGTTCTTCTTCACCTCAGCAATCCTCTTATACAAAGATCTGAGTTTGTTTATCTTCTCTCGACACTGTTTCGCGCCTCGGTTGTAGCCCCTAAACGCCATCTCCTCAGAAATTTAAAGATAAGTTTCCTTATTATGTCTTGATGTGTTCAGCATCACCTGGATCTCGTCATCCGCCCATATTTCAATCAGAACCTTGGTCTCTGCGTCAGTCCAGATCGCACCAGTTGCACCTGAAGACATTTTACTAATTTCTTGTGTCCTTTTCTGGCCTGATCCTGGATCCTTCCTTCCCTGAGCAAAGCGGACCTCTGCTCTCCAACCTGGACCCACAGAGAATGCTTTTATAGACTATGGACCAGAAAGCTCTTTGCTACAGCTGAACAAAAAAAATAAAAAATACCAAGACACCTTCAGAACCGGCCCGCCTGGATCTGAACAGAGCAACTTCAGAGAAAAGCCCCCAGTGGAGGACTTTATACAAGCCTCCATGAAAAAACCAACTGCTGATCTCTAATGGACGATCTTACACGGCGCCATCACCACAAACTGGTTTTTATCGGTTATTAATCGGGGTGTTTTAAACCAGTGTCCTTTCTGCAGTCAGTCTAAAAAACGTGTTCCATGTTTTTATGGAACGCACAAGACTTAATACCATTTTTAGCCTTTTAATTACTGTTTTTAGGAGTTTTTTTTTTTTTTTTTTTTTTACAAATGCTCTTTTTATAGAATGAGTTTGCCAGAATAGGAAAAATAACCCAAAGGCCCGACTTTTAAATGCTTTAATGAGTGAAGCAAAGATGGCCGTTTATTGTCCCGCAGTAACGGACTGCAGGAGGGAGCTCACCTTGAAGCCGTGCCTCTGAGGAGGTTAAAGCCAGAATAAGGCTGGAGTTTAACTTCCAGAGACACAGAACATGGAGGATTTATGCAGCTGTGGGGTTTTAACAACATTTTATCTACTGATGAAGAAGAACTACAATTTAACGAGCTCCTCGTTTAATGAGTTTTAGCTGACACTCGTTTTACATCAATATTTTATATGTTTTGAATTGTGTAAATAAAGTGTTGTTAAAACTCAAAAAGTCCATTTGCTGCACATGTTCAGAAAGGTCCAAACAGACAGCAGCAAACCATTTGAAAACAAACCATGCAAAGAGCAGTGTTGCCAACTTAGCGCTTTAGTCGCTATATTTAGCCACTTTTCAGACCCCTCTAGCACTTTGATTTCTAAAAAGCTCCTAGCGCCAAATCTAGAGACTTTTTTCTGCTACTGGAGACTTTGGAGACAACATCTAAAAGCAGCGAACTCTGCTCTCCAGAGCGAGTAGATTGGTAACCCCGCCTCCTGCTCTCCTCTATCTTGTCTGCTGTCATGATTCATGCAGCTATTATTTCATCCAAATGAAAAATGGAGAACAGATAAGCAGATCATGGCTTGTCTACAGTGAAAAGAAGGACTGGGTTATTTACTTTGGCCTTTTTGGAAACACAGGAAGGAGCAATCAGCTAAGTGAGCTTAGTGCTTGGAAAAAATCTTTCATTCCTTTAGAGACAGCATGAAAAGTCAGCTGAGTACAAAACATAGAGAGGAAAACAAGAAGAAAAGGGACAAGAAGAGAGGGACACAACCTAGAACAGATAATGGATGTCTATTCTATTAACATTTCTCTATCTGGAGAATGGGGCTGTTCTATGTGTTGTCTTCTCTATTCAGAGGGGCCCCTGCCTGTCTCTGCCTAGGGCCCCACACTCTGACTTTCTCCCTTGGATTAAACATTTTTTTTCCAGTGGCCCTCATCCTCTTCCGTAGAGACATCATCCATTCATCGAATGAAAAAGCAATGAGATAATAACTATTTAATTCATAATAGATGCTGGCTCTTTCAGTTTAAAATAGGGTTGTCACGATACCAAACTTTTCAACTCGATACTGATATTAAGGAAAATATTCAATACTCGATACCATTTTCAATACCACAAGGATAAAAACTCAAAATTTCAACAGAAATATTTTGATTAATAATTAAAATACAATAAATAAATACAATAAACAATAAGAATAATATTTTGAGGTTGTTTGCTGTGCAGAGTATTAAGCAAGCTTGATAAAAAACTTACGAAATTAAAATTAAAGCTACAGTGTGTAACTTTTAGCGACATCTAGCGGTCAGACTGCAGACTGCAGCAACATGAACATCTCCCCCCCACCGCTTCTCCCCCCCCAACAGTACGGCGAGCATTACGGGAAAAAATGTCTTCCACGACGTCCGCATCACCTACCTTCTCAAGTGATGAGGTTTGTTTACATAGATAATTTTACAGATAGTATTTCATTAGTCTGTGTAGGGTATAGATTTCATGTAGACTTAAGATAATAAATATACCCGTTATTTTTTCTACATCGTTGTGACGTTTTGGCGATCTCGCAATCGCTAGTTTGTTGGCTCTGCGCTGCCGTAGCGCAAAGATGTCTGCCTCCATGGCTGCGAGACCCGCTCCTATGTAATTATAAATAACGAATTCTAAGGCAACGCAAATATTAAGGTTAAGAGGCTGAGCTCGTAGATGATGATAAATAACATAGTTATATATAATATATTACATTTCTGACTGTATATCCCTGTAATTATTACACACTGTAGCTTTAAATGTTCCTTCCTTGGCTATGCTTTGCACAAATAACAATGACGCTAGCCAAACCAGTTAAGAAACAAAAATCATTCTCAGCAGCTGCACATGTTACAAAAAAATTCTGAAACTGAAAAGTGCGTAGAATTATTCAATCCCACAGTTTTCAGAAAGTGCATTTTCCTCTATTCTGCACTTTAGATGAATGACTGTTTAGGTGCCACTTGTGGTAGCACTGTATCGATACTTTTGAAAACTAGTATTGTATCCGGATACAACGTTTCAGTATCGATGCTTTTTTGAGTATCGATACTTTTGACAACCCTAGTTTAAAAGCACAGCTACTTCCTGTATTATAGAGTTAAAATATGATCAACCTTTAAATCTAATAGAGAAAAATAATAAAAAGATTCAATTTGACAGACTTTATAATCTCAGATTAGTTAGTGAAGCATAAATAATGTGTAGAGGCTACTCACCATCCTCTTCCTCATCTTCTGATGTTGTTGTCTCATCATCATCATCATAATAATCTTCTTCATCATCTTCATCATCATCATCCTCCTCTAAAAATGGAAATCAAAAGGTTTACAGTATAGATCTCTGTTTAGTTTCCCTGTATCTCCAGTGTGGATTGTTAGATTTTGGCTCATGGTGATAAAGCAGCTGCTATTTATTCTCCAGATGTTCTATAGAAATGAAAGGAGGGTTTTTCCAGAACCTACCACGTGCTGCAGAGTTCCGACCACAGGTCGGTGCAGGACGACCTAAAACTTCATGCATGGCTTCGAAGAACTTCCATGTTGTTTCTCCTTTCTCTGATCCGTTTTTCTTCTCCCCAACGATCTTCTTATACTCTAATCTGAGCTTCTTTATCTTCTCTCGGCACTGCTTCGGGTTTCGGTCGTAGCCCCTACACTTCATCACCTCAGAAATTTGAACGAAAACTTTATGATTAAATGTTAATCCGTTCAGCATCGCCTGGATCGTGTCATCCGCCCATATTTTAATCAGATCCCTGGTCTCTGTTTCCCCCCAGGACCGACCGCGGTCGTTTGAAGACATTATCAAAAAGTCTGGGGCTGAGACCTCCATTTTTGGGTACCCTACTTCTTCCCGCTTTTTTTTGTGTTTTTCCTCTTCTTCTTCTTGTTTTGTGGCGCTTGGCGACTGATGCGCTTTAGCGCCATCTACCGGAGGCTGGCTGTAAGGAGATGACGCGGTCTGCGCATGCGCTGTTTGTTATCCGAGGACTGAGCCACAGTGGCCCCGCCCCCTGTCACTGCCCGATCCGTCCCGGAATCAAATCCGTTGTGCGCATGCGCGAACAGAACAAAATAATTCCAGGTCGCAAAAAACTTGGTAATAACGGTACTGTAAAATACTTATTTATATACTTAAAACATTAAACTACGCAGGAGGATCAGGGACACTGAAAAAAAAAGTGATTTTAAAAATTTATTTCAGTAAAATATCAGAAATAATATTTCGCAGTTCTGACTTTAATCTCAGAATTCTGAGGAAATACTGACAGCTAATAAACATTTAAGCATCAAGCCGTAGCCATGTCTGTTTTAGGCTACGTTCACACCGCAGCCTGAAGTGACCCAAATCCGATTTTTTTTTGGCCCATATGCGACCTGGATCCAATCTTTTCATAACAGTCTGAACAACACAGACCCGATTTTTTTCCAATGCGATCCAGACCACTTGGCTCTGTGGTCGGGAATCCGATAGGAATCTGATCTTTTTAAATGCGACCTGTGTTTGAACGGCCAGGTCGCATTCATCCGACCTGAACGCCATTAATACCCGACATAGATCACTATTCTGGCTCTTGCTATGAAGAAGCAGCAAGATAAATAAAAAAACCATGGCGGACGATGATGCGGAGAACAGTATTTATATTTAACCATCTTGAAAAAATTGTTTTTATGGTTGGGAAAGATCGCTAGATGTGCTCCGGCACTACCATCCATGTTTACTTCCGTAAACGTGAAACACGCTGGCCTGTGATGTCATTGCGTCCTCTATTGCAGATGCTAATCTAACTAATTACTCTTACTGTGAATATAACGACTAAATATTGTAACGACGGATGGGTAACTACAAATTTTAGCATAATGTTTTTATAAATTCCCCAAAATTAAGGCTGTTTAATTAAATGATTGGATGCTATTTATTGGTACTAGACACAGAGTTTTTTTGGGCCCCCAGGAACTTGGGGCCCTAGGTAACTGCCTAATATTGCCTGATGGTGAATCCTACGGTGGCTGAGAAGTGCAAAACACATTTACAATTCAAAAACAAAATAACATTTGAAGAAACAAAATTATATTTTATGAAACACATGTATTTTTGAAAAAAAAGTTAACATTTTTGAAAACAAATTTACATTTTAAATAAGTTAGATTTTAGGTGAGAGAAAGTTTCATTTTAGAGAAAAAAAAAATACATTATAGGGAAACAAATTTACATCTAAAAAAATAAATTGACCGTTCGGAAACACTTGAACAAGTGCAAAGACAAAACTGCAAGCGGCAAAACACAGTTACGTAGCCAAAAACAAATGTCCCAGTGGCCGGATGTGACGTCACCATTACCCTGACTTGTAGTACAAACAGCTCAATCTGTAGTCCTCCTGCCTCACGTGAAAAGTCAGCAGCGATTTTATTATTGTGGAGCAAATTTCAGCCAATTTACACCATTTTGTTCTTCGTGCGGACGGTCTCTGGAACTTTTACGGGACACGGACCGGGTGGCAGGATGTAAATTTGTTTCCCTATAATGTATTTTTTTTTTCTCTAAAATGAAACTTTCTTTCACCTAAAATCTAACTTATTTAAAATGTGAATTTGTTTCCTAAAATGTAAATTTGTTTCCTAAAATGTAAATTTTGTTTTTAAAAATTTTAACTTTTTTTTTTCAAAAATACATTTGTTTCATAAAATATAATTTTGTTTCTTCAAATGTTAATGTGTTTTTTATTTGTAAATGTGTTTTGCACTTCTCAGCCACTGTAGAATCCCCTGCTGGAACTGAGCGTGATAAGAGTTATCTGCTTCCGCTGCACACAGTCTGCTTTGTGCAAGTACAACTCATCACCATGGTAATGGGAAGCAGGCGGACTCCAGCTGCCTGCAAACCAGCAGCTGCCAAAGTCTCCGCTCAGATGTCCACAGACTGTTAATTAGTCGGGACACACAGTCCTGGCCCCCCCTGGGATCAAAGAACATTTCCTGTAGGTGCTTCAGAGAAGAGTGTTTGTGTTCAACGGGAAGATATATTCTTAAAGCATCTGCCTGGAAACTGGACAATGTTACCTTAAAAAAGCCCCTGGTTTACAAAGATAAAAGTTCAAACCTCTACTGCTCTTCTCGGTTAGAGTTTCTTGCCTCAGGATTATAGCGGCTGGAACGTCTGATATCTGTCCTGTCTCAATAAAAATATGTGAGGTTGGAGACAGCGCTAGGAAACCAGAGCGTTCAGCGTCTCAGGCTAAAGCTCATCCACACAGGTGTCAGGGTGCATGGAGGTTTGTAGACCATCCTACAGCAGAACTAACTAACTAATTAATTAGACTTAGACTCTTTATTTATCCCTCGGATTACTCCTTCAGGGAATTTTACATCTGGTGACTATGAGGTTTGTGCATCTAAGTCTCAGCTCTATACTTATTTATGTGCAACTAAACGCTGTACTCACCATGTCTCTGCACCATGACTAGATTTCTATTTTTAACTGAAATTTTTAGCAAAATGTTTTTTATTGAACTCAAAGTGTTAATCAGGCTTTTAGTTCGCTAGACTGACTGACTGATCCGGGTGCGGGGTGGGGGGCCGGGCCCCATCCAGATTTTAAGTTAACCTACTGGGTCATCCAGTAATCCGGGGACCGCCCATCGGCGCTGCCGGGTCCTGGGATCATTGGATGTCAGTGTTATGTGTGAACGTGCGTCCGCGTTTTTTTTTTTTTTTTTCTTCTCCTCTCCACAGAGACTGTGTGTTGTGAGTTGGGGCACCAGGGTGGGAAGGCACGATTGAGACTGTCTATTTGTTTTTTTGTTGTTGTTTTTGTCAGGTTGGGGTCTGAACTGCAAGCCTCCGCTAAGTGCGTAGCCCATTTTCCCCGTCCTGCTCTCCATTTGCTGGCTGGCGCCTGGGCTCGCCGGTGCACTGGCGGTAGCAGGTACTGGCTTATTCCTGGCTGCTGCTCTGCGGAGCCTGGGCCCCCGAGGCCCGGCCGAGGCTCCTGCCAAGAGGTGGGGCATCCCTGGGGCGTCCGGTCCCTGGGGCCCATGGCCGAATCCACCTCAGGGTGGCTGGCTGCTGGTGGAGCCGCTCGCCTTGGTGCCCTGGAGGGGCGCCTCTTCGGCTCCACACAACCACTGTTGAGCATTTTTTCTGCTCAAAATATTCTGATCTTCAGCTCCCACAGTAAACATGTCAGATTAAATAATTCTACTTAGACTTCAACGATAGTATAAAGGTGTTACTTTATTGTATCTCTTATACTGTATCCGTTGGTTGTTCTGTTCTTTTTCCATCTCTTTGCAGGCGATGAAGCAGACTAAAGACGTTTTATCATTATCTCCCTTTTATCTCCTCTTTCTTTCATCTTTTCTCCTTTTTTCTGTTTTTCCTTTCCTGTTCTACTTACATTGCAGTGTCCATATAATCTGTAAAACTCCCTGCATAATTATAATAAAGCTATTTATATATGTCATGAATCAGTGTTTGTAAGGAGGACCCAAACGCAGAGACCAGTTGGCAGAGGTGAATAAAGCTTGTTTATTCTGGTTCACAGAACCAGGGGCAGGAATCAGAGTCCAACAGAAAAACAGCAAACGAACCTGAACCAAGGAGACATCAGGGGTAAATCAAAACTAGAAGCCAGGGAGAGACGAGACAGGGCAGGATGATAACAGACAGGAAGCAAAACGGGATGTTTGACGAGGATCCAGCAAACAGGAACTGAACAGGGAGGGCTTTTAAAGGGGACAGAGAGAGAGCTGACGAGGAAATTGGCAACAGGTGCTTGGCAGGACAGAGAAACAGAGCAAGGGAGGACACAAGAGGGCAGCAGAGGACAACAAATGGATAACTAAGGAAAACAGGAACAATCAGACCAGGAACATGACAACATGCATAAATCAAGCGGATCACTATGGCGATAGCCGTACTGCTCCACTTGTGAAAGTAAAATCTGTTGGGCTCTTTTTGGCACCAAGACAATTATTCTTATTGCCAGACAGGACATTGTTTAAAAAAAAAATCTGGATTCAGGATTTAATAAATAAATAAAATAACAATAAACAATTATCAATCAGATAGGAGCTTTAAGGAGACAGAAAACCCAGAGTCTCCACAGCTTAGACCGGTATCAGATTGCACTACTTTTGGTGTCAGGAAGTGAAACTTCATTGCCAGATGCATTTATCCTACAGATCAAACTATACATTCACTTCCGTAAAACCGTATGTAAGGTATCGACTTCAGTTGTGACAAACATCTCTCTCTCACTAGTCCATCTTGACCATATTAAAAGTTCCTTTGATCTGCTGAGAACATTTTATTATTTTAAAGCAGTAATACAGCTCCTACAGCGGTGACTCATGGCTGCTGGTGTTCTGAGTGACAAGCCAGAGCAAGTAGAAGCGATAGCAGCCGGCTTCTGTCATTGGCTCCAGCTGGGAGGGGCTAATGGATCCCTGCTCATAACCTGCTAAAAGCACTTTTTGAAAAAAACAAAACGATTTTCCTGGGGGAAACTTATTCAAACATTACCAGGACCTTCAACTCTGAGTTCTGTACAAGGGGGGGGGGAGTATAAACTGGATCTCTGTGAGATGAAAATCCAATCATCTGCTTTAAAACAGAGCAAGAACTGCAGAAAAATGCATGACTTTTGAGATCTTTTATTCAGTGGTTGGTTTCCATGGTAGCAGGTTGCATGGTGGGTCCTCATTCATTATCCTCTCTCTGCATTCTTGTAAACTCAAACACATTTTATACTCCCGTGCATAAAAATCAGCTGCTGCACATGCAGCTCATACATACTGTAGTTATTCTATTCTATTCAGTTTATTTCTATAGCTCCAATTCACATCATGTCATCTCAGGTCACTTTCCAGTTCACCAGATCATCCAGTCAGATTGATTCAAAGTTTTCTATCTAAGGAAAACCAGCTGATTGCATCGACTCATTGACTCTTCAGCAATCCCTCACACTAAGCATGCTTGTAGCGACAGTGGAGAGGAAAAACTCCCTTTGAACAGGAAGAAACCTCCAGCAGAACCAGGCTCAGTGTGAGCGGCCATCTGCTGAGGCCCGCTGGGGTTCAAGGAGACAGAAGCAGACATAGAAAAAGAAGCATAGATACAAAAGGCAACCAGCTCCACAGGCGGCCCCGTCCAGGAAACACACAGCCAGGCAGACGAGCTCCGAGCCAGCTCCCATGTCAGAGGATGAAGAGAGCACATCCAGTTAGTCACAGTCAGAGAAACAGGACTACACTGGAAAACAGGCCAAGCTCCAACATCTAGAAACAAAGGTGTTGATGGCAGCAGCACAGCTGATATTTCTCTCCAGGATGGAGTCACAGCCAAACAGGAACAGACCAGATGAAGCTACTATGAGAAAAAGCAGAGAGAGCAGAACGTTAGAGATTGAACTAACAGATTCTGCAGAGTGGGAGAATAGAGATAGAATGAAACAGAATGATGAAAAAGGGGTCCCTATGTCCTCCAGCAGTCTAAGCCTATAGCAGCAGAACTATAGAGATAGCTCAGGATGCATACACAATGCATGATGTTTCCCTTTGCCAATGCACTGTATAAATGCTCTCTCTTTTTTACAGCTTTTTCTTTAAATTCATTAGTTTTCAGCTCCACAATAAACACAACTACATTTTTTTTTCCAATGATAGAAGCCATTGCTGCAATCTATAAAACAGTCCAAGGGATGCAAGAAATGTATGCTCAGAAGTTTCCCACATGCTGAACGTAAGGTAGCATGAATACAGTAAAAGGGGAGGAGGGATGGAAGAGGGCATGGGGATGGATCGGGGGGGAGGTGGGGGGTTGTTGTCTCATCTTCAGTGAGTCATCCTCGTGGAATCAGACTGAGCTCCCACCATGAGGACTCGTGGTTAAAAGGTCAAGACTGTCAGTCAAAGGATGCAGACCTGTGCATCTTTCTCACTCCTTTCTTTAACAGGAGTGAAGAGAAATCGCGTGTTTTTGTGTTTTTTGTATTTGACAGAAGTTGGTCCTGGGGTCAATTCCCCGTCCAGCGTCTTTCTGCACAGAGCTTGCATGAGATTACTCTGGGTTCCTCCAAAACCATAATAATTAGGCTAATTGCTATCTCTAATTCTACGTTCAGCCCGCTAGCAGCAGGAGCAGCAAAAACGTGCATGCGTCCTCCTGAAAACATGGTCTGTGCAGCAGTCTTAATTTCTTCAACCAGGACGATGACGAAAATATTTCGTTAACGCCCTTTTTTCACGTGACGATGATGAGACAATAACACACAAAAATTGTTTCCAGAAAATAAAAATATGACGAAAATAAAAAACGATTTTCGCTAACGAGACTAAGACCAGGCGAAATTTACGAGCCATGGACAAATGGACATTAAGACATGTAACTGTTTTTAGTTTGTTTTTTTAGTCCTCTCCACTGTCGCTACAAGCATGCTTAGTGTGAGGGATTGCTGAAGAGTCAATGAGTCGATGCAATCAGCTGGTTTTCCTTAGATAGAAAACTTTGAATCAATCTGACTGGATGATCTGGTGAACTGGAAAGTGACCTGAGATGACATGATGTGAATTGGAGCTATAGAAATACACTGAATAGAATTATAAGCAACAGGATTCTTTCTCAGATTCACCAGAGATGGTGTTTGAATTGATTTCATTAAAGAAAGTTGTTAGTGATTGAGGTGGATCATAGTTTCCAAGACAGATGAGGAATATATAGTTTAATTTATCATTGAAAAGAAATAAAAGACAATTTTTCTCCCATACAATGAGTCAATACTGCATCACATAGAATATTCACCTCCTTCGATATTCTTCTTATCTGTTATGCATCACTGAGTAACAATAATCTGCTCAACAGAACATCACTTGAAAAATGCTGAACTTTGCTTTTTTTATGCTGCTGTAAGGCTGTCAGCTCCTCATGAAGCTCTGAGGCAGCATCCAAACCATAACATGACCCAGAAAAAAACAGCCCTAAACATGATGTTAGAAGTTAATCCGTGATGTGGAAAAATAAAAATAGAAAAACATAAAAAGAAGTTTCTTTTCTTTTTCTTCTTCTGTAACTCTTACTTCATTTCACCGAACATTTCCACCTTTTCATCCCTTTTCCTCTAACTTAAAAGCTAATGAACGTATTAAACAGTTTCCATGGCAACTTGTATTCTGGGCAGGCGAAAGACAAACAAAGTGAGAACGTGTACCTGCAGCCTATACTGCTGCATTTATGATTCACTCCACAGAACATGGAAATGACATGGAAAAAAAACTACGCAGTTAAAAAAAAACACTCATCAGGTTAAATTTATCTCAGAAACAAACAACCGTAGATTTTCCTTGATCTGCCCAGAAACTGAGATTATTTATACAAGAACCAATAGAAGCACAAAGTAGGATAAAGATTTGGTCCTCGCAGGGGTGGAAAGCAATGAATTACATTTACTCAAGTTACTGTAATTGAGTACTTTTTATGAGTAATTTGTAATTTTCTGAGTAGTTTTTGAAATATCTAATTTTTACTTTTACTCAAGTAAATTTTAATCTAAGTACATTTAAAAAAACCCTCACGTTACTGAATAAAAATAAATAAATAAATACTGATGGTGAAACAAATGTTTGTATTGTGTCATAATCCAGCGCTGCGCTTCGGAAGATGGCAGTTAGGGAGTATGGATGAGGAAAGGCCTGAAGAGGAAACATATTCTGGAGACGAAAGCCAGAAAAACCCTCGGCCATATTTGGAAGGATTATTTGTTTCCAAATGCACAAAAGGGAACAATGTGATAATGCAGAGCAACATGCGGCTGCCCAGCAAAACCGAGCTTTCGGCTTTTAAAACATCAACATCCAATTTACGAAGAAATGTGGCGGTAAGTTAGTTATCATGGTGTTACGGAAGAGGATTAGGGCCACTAAAAAAGTTAACTGATTTTTTTTATTTTATTTCAGTATAGTATGGGGAAAAAGTCAGAATTCTGAGATTAAAGTCAAAATTCTGACTTTTTTCTCAGAATTCTGACTTTAATCTCAGAATTCTGACTGAATTCTGACATTAAAAAAGTCAGAATTCTGACTGAATTCTGACATTAAAAAAGTCAGAATTCTGAGATTAAAGTCAGAATTCTGACTTTTTTCTAAGAATTGTGAGAAGAAAGTCAGAATTCTGACTTTAATCTCAGAATTCTGACTTTTTTAATGTCAGAATTCAGTCAGAATTCTGAGATTAAAGTCAGAATTTTGACTTTAATCTCAGAATTCTGAGAAAAAAGTCAGAATTCTGAGATTAAAGTCAGAATTCTAAGAAAAAAACTCAGAATTCTGAGATTAAAGTCAGAATTCTGACTTTAATCTCAGAATTCTTAGAAAAAAGTCATAATTCTGACTGTTTTCCCATGTTAAACTGGAATAAAATTAAAAAATCAGTTACCGGTAACCTTTTTTTTCTCAGTGGCCCTAATCCTCTTCCGTATGGTGTTGTCTGTTGGAGAGTAGGATTGAAAATACTTTGCACTTTATGGTTCAGGTTGTGACTGTCCTTATGCTGTGAGGAAGTTTGTTCTTTAGCCCAGCTGATCGTTTGCAGGTGTGGATTTCCACTGAAATACGCCTTAAAATCGATTAAAACACCTTGTGCTCAATTCCATTCATGACTCATCCTTTTTTTGCATTAAATAACTCAAAGTAACTAAGTAACTTTTACTCAAATTACATTTTAAATGACGTAATTTTGTACTTTTACTCCGAGTAGAATTTAGGCAAAGTAAAGATACTTTTACTCAATTACAATCTTTTAGTACTCTTTCCACCTCTGGGTCCTCCTCGGCATGATGCACCTTGATTACTGACTTTATGAAGACAGGAAGATGCTTTCTGCCTGATCTATATCATAGTTTAAAGCCTTCATATGAAGAAGGGTTTGTTTTTGGTTATAGTTAACTGCTGGTTTGTTTGGGATTACTGTTCGGTGGGAAAACCTGGATGCAGTGATGCTAGTGAACCAATCAGTACTAGGGGCGCTCAATAAATAAAGCCCCTGACCCACTGTTGTTTAATTTAGCTGAAATTATGCATGTGCAATTACTGTATTTTTTGGACTGCAAGTCTCTTTTTTTCATTGTTTGGCTGGCAATGCGATTTATACTCTGGTGCGACATATATACGCCTTTTTTCCACCATGAAAGGGCGCTATGTGGCTTTGCAAAAACATGTATTCTATGAATACCAAAGATAAAGCGTTACAACTTACCACAACAGAACAAATAAGCATTACGACTACCTGATAATTCCAATTCAGTTCATTTATATAGCGCCAATTCACAACACATGTCATCTCAAGGCAGATAGAGCAGGAATTATACCAGGATCATAAAATAAAATATGTAAATATTTTGCATTTAAGATAAAAATCTTTTTCATCTGTCAATATTCCCTATTCAGAACTCCTCATTTCAGTCAATTCAATTTCATCAAATTAGATTTTAAAATGGAAACATTTTCTAATTTTTATATTTTTCATTTAAAAATTAAATGTATAACATTGATGCATAAACGCCTCATTTTATTTCAGTGTTAAATTCTTTAGTCCTATAGTTCTGCTGCTATAGGCTTAGACTGCTGGAGGACATAGGGACCCATTTTTCATCATTCTGCTTGAATTTCTGCTAAATTTCTATTCTGATCTAAAAACCAGCCGGTCTACATCTGGACAGAGCAACTTCAGAGAAAAGTTCCCCAGTGGAGGACTTTATACAAGCCTCCATGAAAAAACCAACTGGTGATCTCTAATGGACGATCTTACACGGCGCCATCACCACAAACTGGTTTTTATTGGTTAATAATCGGGGTGTTTTAAACCAGTGTCCTTTCTGCAGTCTGTCTGAAAAAGTGTTCCATGTTTTTATGGAATGCACAAGACTAAAGACCATTAATAGCCTTTTAATTACTGTTTTTAGTCTTTTTGAGACTTTTTTAAAAACGCTCTTTTTATTGGAGGAGTTTGGCAGAACAGGAAAAATAAGCCAAAGGCCCAACTTTTAAATGTTTTAATGAGTGAAGCAAAGATGGCCGTTTATTGTCCCGCAGTATCAGACTGCAGGAGGGAGCTCACCTTGAAGCCTTGGCTCTGAGGAGGTTAAAACCAGAATAAGGCTGGAGTTTAACTTCCACAGAGACACACAGAACATGGAGGATTTATTCACTGCAAAAATGATCTGAAATTAAGTAAAAATGTCTTAAATCAAATGTATTTACCCTTAATTTGAGCAGGTAAATAACATAGTTTGCCGGTGGGATGAGTATTTTTACACTTAAAATAAGTCAATTAGATAATATGCACTTGTAATTAGACAATGCAATTGATTTTTCTTATTTCAAATGTAAATTGTCTTGTTTCATTGGCAAAGTGTCTCATTTTCCTCCTCAAATCAGGATAAAATGCACTTATTTTAAGAAAAAATTACTCATTTAGATTTACATTTTTTTGCAGTGTTCAGCTGTGATGTTTTAACAACATTTTATGTTCTGCATCAGATGATGGACAACTACAATTTAACAAGCTCCTTATTTAATGGGTTTTAGTAGACACTTGTTTTACATAAATATTTTATATGTTTTGAACTGTGTAAATAAAGTGTTGTTAAAATCCAAAAATCCAATCAATAGATATATAGATAATTGCACATGCAACATTTCTATGAAGGTTATTTTGTTTCATAATTATTGGTGCATTGTAAGTGTAAATTTGAAGTTATAGAGAGAGTTATGTTCTTAGTTTTGTATTTGTAGAATAAAAAAAATCACAAGTACAAATTTGTTTTACAAGTGTTTTACAAGTACAAGGTCACAAATTCTGTTGCACATCAAAAACCTCTTACATTCCCAGTGTTGCTCCAAATGGTCCAGAACTATTGTTGCAAAACTATTTGTGCATTGTAACTTTGGTGTTTTGTAACTGTAGATTTTTTTAATCTGTGACAATTACAAAGAAAGTTACACCTTTTTAAATTCTTGAGTACAAGTACGCAAATCTACAACGGTGAGGCCAAAATGCTGCTTCCTGTTTGGACCTGTTCACTTCCTGTTTGGATTAACTGAGGGTGCAGCTGTTCAGAGGATCTCCATCTGAAGTTAAGTTATTTTCTCTGTGATATCTCTGTATCTAAGTAACTCTAACTGACTACTTTAAAACATAGCACCTTCTGCTGCACTTTTCTACTGAGCACTTGTCAGTTTCACACGGTTTTATTTCTGATAGCAAGGAGTAGCTAGCCTAGGCTAGCGCTAGCTTAGCATTGCTATGGCTTCTCTCTCTCCCTCCCTTGACTCTTTTCCAACTCTTCCTTCTTCCTCTCCTCTCTCCTGCTCTCTGTGTCAGATGTTCAGTTATTCCTCTGCCTCCTTTAGTGATAATGGGATGTGTAATAAGTGTAGTATTTTTGTAGCTTTGGAGGCGAGGGTGTCAGAGTTAGAATCCAGGCTTCAGGCTGTTGAACATCCAGGAGTTAAAGTAGGCCCCCCACGTAGCTGTCCTCCAAAAGTGCCTGAGCAGCCAGGCGATTGGGTAACTGTACGCAGAAAGCGTAGTCGTGGATCTCTGCCCACTGGTCACCACCAACCCGTTCACGTTTCTAACCGGTTTTCCCCACTCAGTGACACACCCACTGAGAAGCCCACTCTGGTGATTGGCAGCTCCATAGTCAGAAACGTGGCATTAGAGACACCAGGGACCATAGTCAAATGTTTGCCGGGGGCCAGAACGGGCGACATCAAATCCTACCTGAAACTACTGGCTAAGGATAAGGTTAAATACAGTAAGATTGTTATTCACGCTGGTGGTAATGACACCCGGTTACGCCGATCGGAGGTCACTAAAATTAGTGTTGCTTCGGTGTGTAAGTTTGCCAAAAAAATGTCGGACTCCGTAATTTTCTCTGGTCCCCTCCCTGATCTGACCAGTGATGACATGTTTAGCCGCATGTCGTCATTCAATCGCTGGTTGTCTAGGTGGTGCCCTGAAAACAACGTGGGCTACATTAATAATTGGCAATCCTTTTGGGGAAAGCCTGGTCTGATTCGGAGAGACGGCATCCATCCCACTTTGGATGGTGCAGCTCTTCTTTCTAGGAATCTGGCCACATTTATTAGTCCTCCAAAACCCTGACCACCCAGGGTGCAGACCAGGAAGCAGAGTTGTAGTTTAACACACATCTCTGCAGCTTCTCTACTGTTACCCACTCTTTACTCCATCCAGACAGTGTCTTGCCCACGACCAAAATCTAATAAATTAGCAAAGATTCCCAAAGGAGTAAATCATGATAATCTAATTAAAATCAAAATAACTCCAATTGGGGAAAAAGTTAAAACAATTAAATGCGGTCTGTTTAACATAAGATCGCTTTCCTCTAAAAGTCTACTAGTTAATGACTTGATTTGTGATAATCACATTGACTTGTTTTGCCTTACAGAAACCTGGCTGCAGCAAGAGGATTATGATGATCTTTCTTTGAAGGTTCAGTAGTATTCACTTTGTTTTGTTATTTACTTTAGTTTTGTTATTAATCATGACACTTTATTTTTCATTTAATTTGTTTTTCTCAACTTGCATCCATACTGGGCTGCGTCGGTAACACTTAGATACCGTTCCATTTAAACTTCACATACACATAAGTGCACTTAGTTGTTCTGTTGAAATGTGAGCGCTGTGTTACGTGTACTGAGGACAGCATGTGAATTTGATCTTTGAAATAAACGCTTCTTCTCCCGTCCTGGGGCAATCAGATGATCGACTGAAGGTGTCCTGATTTTCTGACCATTGAAAACCACCACACTCCTTCAAGCTATTTAAATTTTCACATCCCCAGAAGTTCTGGGCGAGGAGGAGGAGTAGCAACAATCTTCCAGTCTGACTTACTGATTACTCCCAAAACAATTAATACCTACAACTCTTTTGAACATTTAACCCTTAATTTCCCTGATCCAAATTTCAAGGCAAGAAAACCTCTTCTTTTTGTAACTTTGTATCGTCCACCAGGTCCTTACTCTGAATTTTTAGATGAGTTTTCAGAGTTCCTTTCTGATTTGGTATTAAATACTGACAGGGTCATCATAGTGGGAGATTTTAACATCCATGCTGACATTGAAGGCGATAGCTTAAGAGCAGCCTTTAATGCTATCTTAGACACTATTGGCTTTGTTCAAAATGTGAATAGTCCCACGCATTCTCATCTTCATACTTTGGATCTTGTGCTGACATACGGCATAGAATGTGAAGAAATAACAGTATTTCCTCACAACCCTGTCCTCTCTGACCACTTTCTAATAACCTTCAGGATTACTTTAACAGAGTTCTCCTCCCCCAAAAGAAGGTTCAATTTTAGTAGATCTTTATCAGATAGTGCAGTTATAAATTTTAAAGAATCTGCTTCACTTTCTCTCTCCTCTGTGTCACTGAGCAGTGCTGCAGAGTGCAAAAGCTTAGCTTATTCCCCTTCACAGGTTGATGATTTTGTTGATGGGGTTGCTAGTTCTCTGCGTATTGCCTTAGACAACGCAGCTCCTTTGAAAATGAAAACCGTTAAAAATAGAAAGCTTGCTCCTTGGTTTAATGCAGAGCTGCGTACTTTGAGGCAAAATGCTAGGAAACTGGAGAGAAAATATCGCTCCACAGGCCTGCGAGAGTCCTTCCTAGTCTGGAAAAATGGTTTACTGCTGTATAAGAGGACTCTTTGTAAAGCAAGAGCAGCATACTTCTCCTCATTAATAGAGGAGAATAAGAATAATCCTAGATTTCTTTTTAATACAGTTGCCAAACTCACCCAGAGCCATAGCTCTGTTGAACCGTCCATTCCACCTGCTCTTAGCAGCAATGATTTTATGGGATTCTTTATAAATAAGATTGATCTTATTAAAAATAAGATCATAAGCACTCCTCTATCCGCGATTGTACCTGAGGTAGTCATGGAATCTGAACCGGGTTTAGACTGCTTTGATCCGGTTGAACTCTCTGAATTAGCAAAATTGTTGTCTTCATCTAAGCCTTCAACTTGTATGTTAGATCCAGTTCCAACCAGGTTATTTAAGGAGGTATTCCCTTTGATCTCCTCCTCCATTTTAGATGTGATTAATCTATCTCTGTTACAGGGATATGTACCTAAAGCTTTTAAAGTTGCTGTAATTAAACCTCTGCTTAAGAAACCGTCTCTTGACCCAGATGACTTGGTCAATTATAGACCTATATCCAATCTTCCTTTCTTATCCAAAATTCTTGAGAAAGTAGTTGCCAAACAAGTTTGCGATCACTTCCACCATAATGAACTTTTTGAAGAGTTTCAGTCTGGCTTTAGAGCTCATCATAGCACTGAAACAGCTCTGGTGAAAGTCACTAATGATATTCTCATGGCCTCAGATAATGGACTTGTATCTGTGCTCGTCCTGTTGGATCTTAGTGCTGCATTTGATACAGTTGACCATAATATTCTTTTAGAAAGACTTGAATATTTTGTTGGAATTAAAGGAACAGCACTAGACTGGTTTAAATCTTATCTATCTGATCGAATTCAGTTTGTTCATGTTAATGATAGATCTTCAACACGCTCAAAGGTTACCTGTGGAGTACCACAGGGATCAGTGCTAGGACCAATTCTCTTTACTTTATACATGCTCCCAATTGGTAGAATTATTAGACAGCATGGGATTAATTTCCACTGTTACGCTGATGATAGCCAGCTATATCTGTCTATAATCCAGATGAAGCTAACCCATTACATAGATTACAGGCATGTCTTGAAGACATAAAAACCTGGATGACTCTTAACTTTCTGCTTCTGAATGCAGACAAAACAGAAGTTATAGTCTTTGGACCAGAGTCTCTGAAAAAGAAACTGATTAGCCAGTCACTTCATTTGGATGGGATTAAACTGATTTCAGATAATAAAGTAAAAAATCTTGGTGTTATTTTTGATCAGGACCTGTCATTTAAATCCCATATCAAAGAGGTTTCTAGAATTTCCTTCTTTCATCTGAGGAACATTGCAAAAATGAGCAATCTCCTGTCCAGGGGTGATGCTGAGAAACTAGTCCATGCATTTGTTACTTCAAGGCTGGACTATTGTAATTCTTTACTATCAGGAAGTCCACAAACTGTAGTTAAAAGCCTTCAGCTGATCCAAAATGCTGCAGCCAGAGTTCTAATGAAAATTAAAAAGAGAGATCATATCTCGCCTATCCTGGCTTCTCTTCATTGGCTTCCTGTTAAATCAAGAATAGAATTTAAAATCCTCCTTCTCACATATAAAGCCTTAAATGGCCAAGCTCCATCTGATATCAGAGATCTGATTGTTCCTTATGTTCCTAACAGAGCACTTCGCTCTCAATCTGCAGGTTTACTAGTGGTTCCTAGAATTTCTAAAAGTAGAATGGGAGGCAGATCTTTTAGTTATCAGGCTCCTCTCCTGTGGAACCAACTACCTGTTTTAGTCCGTGAGGCAGACACCCTGTCTACTTTTAAGGCTAGGCTTAAAACTTTCCTTTTTGATAAAGCTTATAGTTAGGGTGGCTCAGGTTATCCTGATCCATCTCTATAGTTCTGCTGCTGTAGGCTTAGACTGCTGGAGGACATAGGGACCCCCATTTCATCATTCTGCTTCATTCTCTCTCTGTTCTCCTATTCTGCAGAATCTGTTAGTTCAATCTCTAACCTTCTGCTCTCTCTGCTTTTCCTCAGAGTAGCTTTGCCTCGTCTGTTCCTGTTTGGCTGTGACGTCATCCTGGAAAGAAACATCAGCTGTGCTGCTTCTATCAACACCCTTGTTTATAGATGTTGGAGATCGGCCTGTTTTCCAGTGTGGTCCTGTTTCTCTGACCGTGACTGAGTGGATGTGCTCTCTTCGTCCTCTGGCATGGGAGCTGCCTTGGAGCTCGTCTGCCTGGCTGTGTGTTTCCTGGACGGGGCCGCCTTTTACAGCTGCTTTTTGTATCTCTGCTTCTGTCTCCTTGAACCCCAGTCGGCCTCAGCAGATGGCCGCTCACACTGAGCCTGGTTCTGCTGGAGGTTTCTTCCTGTTAAAAGGGAGTTTTTCCTCTCCACTGTCGCTACAAGCATGCTTAGTGTGGGGGATTGTATTTGAGTCAATGAGTCAATGCAATCAACTGGTTTTCCTTAGATAGAAAACTTTGTATCAATTTGACTGTATGATCTGGTTGAACTGTAAAGTGCCTTGAGATGACATGTGTTGTGAATTTGGCGCTATATAAATAAACTGAATTGAATTGAAATTTTCACAGGTCTGCCTAAAAAGTGGATCAGACAGCTGCAGCTGATCCAGAACGCTGCTGCCCGTGTCCTCACTAAGACTAAGAAAGTAGAGCACATCACCCCAGTTCTAAAGTCCTTCCACTGGCTCCCTGTATCTCAGAGAATAGACTTTAAAATCCTTCTGTTAGTCTATAAATCTCTGAATGGCTTAGCGCCTAAATCAGTGATGGGCAGTAGCGCCGCTACATGTAGCGAAGCTATTAGTTTAACTACATTTTCCAGTAGCTTGACCATAGCGTCGCTGCTTTATTTATCAAGTAACTTTCCTGTAGCGACGTTATTGTTTTGATCAAGTAGCGACGTAGCGTCCACAAACGCTACAAAATCCAGGGCATAACTAAGAAATGAAACCAGGTTTTCTATTTTGAAACAACAATCAGCCACAAGCTACTGTAAATAGCAGTTTCAGCTGACGCTTTATAAGTGGCGTAGTAGCACAGGCACACTCCGTAGGGTTAAACAAGCGCACCTTTTCCGAGGCTGTCGTTCTATTGGCTGGAAAGGTTGCTAGGCGACGATCCAACTGCAGTCCGAGAGAGCAACAAAAATCCGCAAGCAGAGCCTACGGGTTTGCGAACGTATCTGAGACTCAAACAGAGCGCGGTTTGTGCGCGACGAGAAGCAGGCAAGCGAGAGGAGAATATCTGTGCAAGAAGCATTAAATCTGAGAGAAGAAACAAAGATTTGAGAGAGAGGAGAAAAGATTTGAGAGAGAGCGCTTGTTTGGAGTGTGAGCATTATAAGTTTTGAGTGCAAGAAGATGAAATTCTTTTCTCAAATTGAAATGATATGCTCTTGCATTATGGCAGGATAATTCTCCCATATGTGCCACTAAGATACTCTAATTAGAGAGCAGTAGTGAAACTTCGATATTGTATTTTCATGGCCTAGTTTACCTGACAGGATGTTTACATAAATCTGTTTTTAGGCTTTGCACAGATAAGATATTTTATTTATGGAGGAACAGCTCTACCGTATATATAAAATAAATACATAAAAAAATAAATGCTCAATAAAGAAATAAATAAGCATTCAATTAATTGCCCCCAAAAATACAATGAATAAATATGTAGGTAGAAATAAAATTATATGGTGAGACATAAATATACACTATATTGCCAAAAGTATTTGCTCACCCATCCAAATTATTGGAATCAGGTGTTCCAATCACTTCCATGGCCACAGGTGTATAAATTCAAGCACCTAGGCATGCAGACTGTTTTTACAAACATTTGTGAAAGAATGGGTCGCTCTCAGGAGCTCAGTGAATTCCAGCGTGGAACTGTGATAGGATGCCACCTGTGCAACAAATCCAGTCGTGAAATTTCCTCGCTCCTAAATATTCCACAGTCAACTGTCAGCTGTATTATAAGAAAATGGAAGTGTTTGGGAACGACAGCAACTCAGCCACGAAGTGGTAGGCCACGTAAACTGACGGAGCGGGGTCAGCGGATGCTGACGCGCATAGTGCGAAGAGGTCGCCAACTTTCTGCAGAGTCAATCACTACAGACCTCCAAACTTCATGTGGCCTTCAGATTAGCTCAAGAACAGTGCGCAGAGAGCTTCATGGAATGGGTTTCCATGGTCGAGCAGCTGCATCCAAGCCATACATCACCAAGTGCAATGCAAAGCGTCGGATGCGGTGGTGTAAAGCACGCCGCCACTGGACTCTAGAGCAGTGGAGACGCGTTCTCTGGAGTGACGAATCGCGCTTCTCCATCTGGCAATCTGATGGACGGGTCTGGGTTTGGCGGTTGCTAGGAGAACGGTACTTGTCTGACTGCATTGTGCCAAGTGTAAAGTTTGTTGGAGGGGGGATTATGGTGTGGGGTTGTTTTTCAGGAGCTGGGCTTGGCCCCTTAGTTCCAGTGAAAGGAACTCTGAATGCTTCAGCATACCAAGACATTTTGGACAATTCCATGCTCCCAACTTTGTGGGAACAGTTTGGAGCTGGCCCCTTCCTCTTCCAACATGACTGTGCACCAGTGCACAAAGCAAGGTCCATAAAGACATGGATGACAGAGTCTGGTGTGGATGAACTTGACTGGCCTGCACAGAGTCCTGACCTCAACCCGATAGAACACCTTTGGGATGAATTAGAGCGGAGACTGAGAGCCAGGCCTTCTCGTCCAACATCAGTGTGCGACCTCACAAATGCGCTTCTGGAAGAATGGTCAAAAATTCCCATAAACACACTCCTAAACCTTGTGGACAGCCTTCCCAGAAGAGTTGAAGCTGTTCTAGCTGCAAAGGGTGGACCGACGTCATATTGAACCCTATGGATTAGGAACGGGATGTCACTTAAGCTCATATGTGAGTCAAGGCAGGTGAGCAAATACTTTTGGCAATATAGTGTATGTATCACTTAATTAGCTTCTTTATTTTTTCACCTTTTTTGTAAACAGTTTCATTTGTTACTTGAATCGACTGTTTAATTGAGGTCTGCAGAAGTTTTCTCTAAGGGAAACCCTAAAGAAATAAGATGCCTTTTGTAGGG